>NC_051403.1:30325279-30327779 GCF_015228065.2 Penaeus monodon
TTGACTTACAAACTGAGGTATTCCAATAACAACCTACATTCGATTATTGTGGCTGACATATAAAATAATCTATGTAAGGATTTTGAAAATTAAGTTAAAAAGCTGTTGACAATTGAGGTAAATGTAAACACATTCTAGTGAACACTTAATCATACTAAATTATTTCGAAAAATATTAAACCATATTGCCTTTATTTCAGGCTGTTCATCTTGGAAATCCTAGTTATCAGTCTGCTCCTACTCTGTTAATTGATGCGCTCATGCATATTATTCGGTAAAAAAAAAATTAGCAATGCCTATTGGAGCGTTAGATTATGAAGTCACTGCAAGATGCATCTACTGCGCGGTAAAATACCCATCATTGTATCAACATTCAACTTTGATTTTTCAAAGTAGATCTATCTGGTTCATTCCTATGTGCTATGTTATTACCGAAAAAACCCAAAAATGCCCTATACGCAAGACTAATAATAAATGCCAGTAACTGTCTTCAGTTAGCATTTACTATATGGCTATAACAATAATGATTATAGGAAAAGCGTACAACTGGCACTAAACTCGGCCATGTACGCAACACTACCAGCTGGCGAATCTGTACGGAGGTTTCTCTCATAAAGTCTACTGATTTCTCGGGCTTTATAGTGGGATAAGAGAGCAGATGTAAAAAAAAAAAATAGCGATTGTAAAAACTGTAATACTTGCAAAATTATATACAAGGAAAGGATATGCACAAAATACGGAAAAAAGTTAAATGCTTGATTTGGCTTTAGTTGGTCCAGTATTGAAGAAGTCTACAGACGTAAATGGCGGTCTAAACTATATACATATATATAGATAGGATTCATGCTCTGCAAGTGTTTTCAGCAATTCCTAAGTTAAGGTTTCTTACTGGTAATGAAAAGGTGACCGTTTTCTTTGTATATATCTTATAGAAAACTTCCTCTATTTACGGAGATACTCTAGTTGATTGTTACAGTACCACTATTTATAACAATATTTTTTGTTTAACTTAAAATATTGGGTTCCATTATTGTCATTTGTTGTTCTGAAATAGCAAAATACCCAATATATAATCTATCTCTTATACTCACAATATTTATGAGTAATAACAACAAAACGCGAATCATATATATATATATATTAAAATTATATATATTATATTATATATATATTATATATATATATATATATATTGTATTACACACACACACACACACCACACACACACACACACACACACACACACAACACACACACACACACACACACACACACACACATATATATATATATATATATTATATATATATATATATATATATATATATATATATATATATATATATATATTTTATATATAATGGTTAATGGTTAATGTTAAAAGAAAGATAAATGTGGTAGACATCTAAGGTCATGTAGCACAAATAGTTAATTTTAGGGAAGGGTGGTTAGTTTGTGATTAGTTGTCTAAGCTGGGCAAAGAATTGGTGATTAAAAGGGGTTTTAGAGTCGGGTGTGGTAAGGAGTTAGATTAGATGGAGGATATATATGGGTTTGAGGAAAGAGAATAGGTTGTTGAAACAGAAAGTGTGGGATTCTGTAAGGTGTCTGATGGGTTTTGGAGGTCGGTGAAGGGAGGATAGGTGGGGGAAAGCAGAGGTAAGTATGGACGAGACTAAAGGGAATGTGGGGAAGAGACAAAATGATAATTGGGGATTGGTATTGGAGGATGTTTAAAAAAGGGTTTTCTCTTGAAGGCATACAAAAATGGGTTATAAGGGGAAAAGGATATGACAAGGTCAGGTCTGTGGGAGCGGAAACCGAGAATATTCCAATGAAGGATAGTTATACTTTAGTGATAAAGATTGTAGTTACGTTTTGGAGATTTTGAGGGGGAAGCAGCTAGAGGGTGGGATAAGGCTGAGAGGTCTGAGATGGGAGAGGTGTGGGAGTTGGTGTTCTACTAGGAGGGATATTAGGAGACAGAGGGTCTGTGGAAGGGATACTTGTGACATAAGGGATTCACTTGTGTACCCCAGGAAGGGAATGGAAGGGATAGAGGGGATGGTGGGGGGTTTAATGTGGGCGGGTTGGGGCCCGGGGGATGGCTGTTTTGGGAGGGGTTAGGAGGATAGGGGGGTAGGGGGGATATTGTTGGGAAAGGAGGATGGATATCAGCATTGGATATCACTTGGAGTGTGAAAGGAGCAGGAGTTGTAAGATTTGGGGGTTGAGTGTCAGTTTTCTTTAAAATAATCTTAAATATTTTCACCAGTTTCTTCTGAGGAGTTGGTTGGGGAGTTTGGGGGATAAAGGATTTCTTGTGAGGGGAGGGGAGGACTGGTGTCTCAAGCGTAGGGGCAAAGGAAGGTGGAGGTGTTTTGTGGGTAGGGGAAGAGGGGGTGGAACTTTTGTTCTGTCTGTTACGGGTAGTGCGAGAGGGAGAGGGGAAGGTGTTGGGTTGAAAGTGGTGATTGGAGTATCTGTAGTAGATATTGGAG
>NC_051403.1:30332779-30335279 GCF_015228065.2 Penaeus monodon
ACTACGCCGCACGTACAGACACAAAACACACCCACCACACACCACACACAACACCCACAACAACACACACAAACACACAACACCCCAAACACAACCACAAACACCAGCACGCACGCACGCACCACGCCCCCACACCACACACGCGCGCCGCGCGCGCGCACGCCATAACACACGTACCACGACCAAAAGACAAGATGGCGTACGAAATAACTGGAAACAAAAATCGCAGACAGCAAGGGTTTGGGGAAAAATTGGGAAAAAATTGACTCGTGATTGACTCGCTGTTCTGCTATATATATATTATAATATTATATATTATTATATATTATATAATAATTTTTATATTTTAAAATAATATAAAAAAATTAAAATTTATATTATATATAATATATTATATATATATATATATTATATTATATATTATTTATTATATATATAATTATATTATATTTATATTATATATAATTATAAATTTCTATATAAAATTTCATATATAAAATTTCATATATAATAACATATATAAATACATAAAAATATACATATTAATATATAATATATATAATATATTTAAAAAATAAATATAATATATTATATTATATATATTATTTATATTATATTATATTATATATAATTTATATATATATACTATATATAATTTATATTATTTATATATTAATATATATATTATATATATTTATAAATTTTATAAAATAATATATAAAAAATACATACAACATCATACATACATACAAAATACATAAACATCTCATACATACTACATACATACATATATATATATGTATATATTATGTTGTATGTATGTTTTGTATGTATGTTATGTATGTAGTTGTTGTATGTTGTATGTATTATTATTTAAATTTATATAAAATATTAATATATTATAAAATATTATATAATTTTTATATATATATTTAATTAAACACAAAGCCAGTACGGTACACAAAGGAAAAAAGGGAATATATATATATATATTATTATTAAAATAATAATATATATATATATTATATAATATTATATTATATATAATATATATATAAAAATTAACAATAAATAATATTATATTATAAAATATTTATAATATTATATTTTATTATTTTATATATATTAAAATTTTTATAATTTATATATATTTTATATTATATATGTATATTTTATATATTATATTATATATTAAATTTTTAAAATATATAAAATTTTAATATATATAATATATTAATTATATATATATATATAATATATATATATATATATTTAAAATTTTAAATATAAATCCAACAGCCTGAGTAAACCCACGAGTAAATCTTTTCCCAATCTTTTCCAACCTTGCTGTCTTGCATTTTTTTTTCCATTATTTCGTCACCCCATCTTGTCATTGGTCTGTGTTACTGTGGTATGTGCTCGCGCGCGGCGCGCCGTGTGTGTGTGTGCGTGCGTGCGTGCGTGCGGCTGCGTGCGTGTGTTTGTGGTGTGTGTGTGTGTGTGGGTGTGTGTGTTTTTTGTGTGGTGTGTGTGTGTTGTGTGTTGGGTGTGTGTGTGGTCTGTACTGCGCCGTACGTGCGTACCACCATATATTTATGCGTGGGTGTTGTGGTGTGGTGAAAATTTTATAACCCAAAAACACTAAGTGTCCCTTTCCCTCCGGGCCCTCGCCGGGCCACGCGGCGACTGGGGCAACCTTGGCCGCCGCCCCCCGTAGACCCCGCTGCGTGAGTTGCAAAATGATGAAAGTGGTATAGTAAAGTACAGTGTTACTGTGTTCGTTACAATAAATTCTTCCCAAGGCTAAATTTAAAGAAGAAAATAGGGATGAAACAAAAAGGGAGATAAAAGGTAAGAAAGAAGCAAAAGAGAAATAAAATAACAAACCCGGGGTTGGCACAAAAAGCAAAACAAAAACAGAAGGCTAAGTGGACGACAGACGGAGAAGAGATGGAGGAGAGAGGGCGCCCGAGCTGCGGCCCCCACGAGGAAATCCCGAGGCGATTTATGTGTTCTTTGAGGGGGTGGCGCGGGCGGGGAGGGGAGGCGCCCTAGGTAAGCTGTAAAAAATCTTCGCCGCCACTGGCTACTAGAAACAATAAAGATGAAATGGGGGACAGGTAAAACGTGGGGGTTTTTAAGTTAATGGAATACTTGGGATCCCACGGCCCCCAAGCGCAATTTTTTTTACAGGATTTTCTTCTTTTTATCGGTGTCCAGGCAAAGGGAGAAAATTTTCTTGATTGAGATCAAATGAAACAAGGAAGACCAACTTTGCTTTTCCCTTTCAGGTAAGAACCGGGCCCCTTTGGTCTCGCCCCCCCCTGTGAGTACCCCCGCGTCGGTTCTTTTTGCCCGGTGAAATACGAGTTTGGGAAAAGGGACGTGGCCACAAAAAACAAAATGGAGTACATGCGTTTATTAGAAAAGGAAAGAAGGAAACGCCATGGCTGCCCTTAGCGAAACGAGGGAATTACGGGGGACATTTGGGGGTATGGGA
>NC_051403.1:30354137-30359435 GCF_015228065.2 Penaeus monodon
TTGTAGGGTTTAGGGTCAGTTTTTATTTAAAAAATCCCTTTAATATTTTTACCAGTTTCTTCTGAGGGGTTTGGGTTGGGGGGGTTTTTGGGGGTAAAGGATTCTTGTGAGGGGGGGAAGGGGAAAGGGCTGGTGTCTCAAACATAGGGGGAAAGGGAAAGGGGGAGGTGATTTTTGTGGGAGGGGAAAAGGGGGGGGAACGTTTTTTCTGTCTGTAGGGGAGGTTTAGGAGGGAGAGGGGAAGGGGTTGGGGGTTTTAGTGGGATTGGGGGTACTGTAGTAGAGATTTGGGGGGTCTGGGTTTTGGTTAAAAGAGTTTGACGGGGGAAAGGGAGGAGTTTGAAGAGGGGGGGTTAGATGTAGGGGGAGTGGGTTTAGGAGAAAAGTAGAATGAGCAGATTTCTGGGGTAAGGAGTAAGAGGGGAAACCACGCCGGCGTGCTTCCGGGCTTGGGTTAAAGTATTGTGGAGTCCAAGTTTTAAATTTTTTGAGTTTCTACCTCAGACTAAACCTTTAGGTGGGGCAGCCCCCATAAAATACATTTTGGGGGGCCCCCACAGTTGGCACACGTGGGGGTGATTGGCCCGAGCAGTTTGATCGGGGATGGGGCCCGGTTGGGGACAATTTTGGCACCCGGTGTGGAGGAAGGGGGTTTTTTTGGTTTTTGGACGTTTAAAAAAAAGGTCAGTCTACGAAGGGAATTTTTTGGGTAAAGTTAGTGGGTTTTTTTCGATGACCTCTGGGGGGGAAGGAGTAGCATGGGACTGATGTTGCATTTATAAATCTGTGAGACAGGGGAAGTAGGTCTTCCCACAGGGCGGGCCAATCTTTTTCATAGATTGGGCCAAAATTTTCGGGGGGATTTTAAACTGTTCCCGGGCCCGTATTTAGGGGGGTTTGGGTGGGGGGCGCAAGGATGAGGTTACAATAAGGGGCAGTTAGTTTTTTTTAATGCTATAGCCCTTGGGTTTTGGATGTTTCTGGACAAGACGGGGGGCGGGGGGTCGGCTACGGGAAAAAGACTACCTACTTGTTTTTGGAGACATTTTTGGAAAAGAAGGGGTTGTCAGAGTAGGGAAATGTGGGAGGGTCACGAAAAAAACGGTCCCATTTGGCTGCGCAAAGAGAGGATTCAAGATTGTTGTAGAGATAGGGGTAGTAGAAGGGCGGGGGCGGCGAAGATGGGGTAGGTTTTAGGGGGGAGTGTTAGGAGAGGTGGGCAAAAAGGGTAAGTATTTAAAAGGGGGGGAGGGGGGTTTATGTTGGAGGTTTTGGGGTAGAGGGGGTTTTAAATTGGAATGTGGGAGAGTGGAAATGTTCCTTAAGGGGTTTATTGTTGGCTACTGTACTAGTAGCATTGGTGAGGGGGTAAATTATTGCAGTTTTTGGAGCCGTGGTTTAAAGTAGAGCCTGGGGGAGGGAATCGGGTGGGTTTACATCATTTGGGGGGATTGATAAAGGGGCAAAACCCCATTGCCCCTAATGTGGGTATGTTTTTATTACCCGGCTATGGGAAGCCTGGATTAGTTTGGGGATTAAAAAAAGTCCACCCCTCGGGTCCCCTTTTAGGGTTTTAAAGGGGTAGGGAACTAAATCAGGGAAAAACCGTGCCCCTGGCTCCCCCCAGGGCCCTTCAGGACTGGCCCCAAATTTAGCCTTTACCCTTTCAGCACGGGGTCTCCCAAACCCTTGGGGGGGGATAGCAGAAGGGTTTTTGGGGAAGGGACAGAAAAAAGAAAAGTGGGAAGGAAAATAAAGACCATTTCAAAAATTTGTTTAGTCGAGGGCTTTAGCCCCCAAAGGTTGGGGGCTTTCCCCCCCCCTTGGGTCCCAGTCTCCCCTCCTAAGCCCCCCACGACAAAACGGGAAAGGGGAAGGGGGAATATATATATATATATATATATATATATATATATATATATATATATCTTTATCTATATATGGGGGTGTGTGTGTGGGTGGTGTGGGTGGTGTGGTGTGTGTGTGTGTGTGTGGTGTGTGTTGTGGTTTTTGTGTGTGTGGGTGTGTGTGTGTGTGTGTGTGTGGCGGTGCGTGTGCGTGTGCGTGTGCGTGTGCGGTGCGGTGCGTGTGCGTGGGGGGTTGTTGTGCGCGTACGGGGTGGTGGTGGTAATAGATAGTGTTAATGTACAACACCCCCAACACACAACAATATATATATATATTATATAATATATTTTAAAATATAATATATATATAAATATATAAACATATATATAAAAATATATATAATATATAATATATATATTATAATAATAATATATATATATGTGTGTTGTGTGTTGGGTGGTGGGGGTGGTGTGTGTGTGTGTGTGTGGTGGTGGGGTATAAAATATATGCATGATTACATATACACACATATCATATATAAATAAAAAATATATATGTGGTGTGTGTGTGTGTGTGTGTGTGTGGGGTGTGTGTGTGTGTGTGTGTGTTGGGTGGTGTGTGTGTGTGTGGTGTGTGTGTGTTGGTTTTTATGATTCAAAAAAAATGAAAAGGGGAACACACACAAACAGAATCCCCCTGCGATTTTTTCATGTAAAAAAGATAGAAAATTTTTAAAAAAACGGTTTTTACTTTCTATTAAATTTTTATTTGGATTTTTCAAAAAAGCGGTGACAGTGGGTCCTGACACAAGGTGGGACTGTATTGGTAACAAAAACAATAATGATGCTACCACATGACTATAACGACAATGGTGAAGCAGATAATAATAATAATAATTATAGAAATACATATTGTTCGGATCATCTTACCGACGTTAAATCAACAAACAACTTGCACAAAGATAATAACTGTAAAAGTAAGTAACAAACACTTACAACAATGACAGTAAACTTCAACAATAAAAGTAGGTAGAGAATGTGAACTTCAGCTGGAGTCACACCGCCAGGCTCTCGTCATGACTCTGCTTAATAAATCAATGAAAGGAGCTGATGTGATCTAGAGGTATGGAGTGTGATATAGGTAGTTCTGAAACATCAAAGGGCGTTCATTATATTTTGATTTCACGAGTGCGATCTAGCTGGACGTGTCAAAGACATAGTCACTTGTTACTATTTACTCAGAAATATTTGTGGGGGCGGTATAGTGGAGAAGGAATAGGAAAAGAAAAGGAAGGAGAGGGAGAAATGCTAGTCGGAAAGATGGGGAGGGAGATTGAGGGATGAGGGAAAGAAGAAGGAGGACGGGAACGAGAGTGTGAGGAAGAGAAAGGGTGGAGGGCGCTTGTGCACCTGCGCCCCCGATCTCCTGCAGTGTCTGCCGCGGCGCTGGCGGCAGTGCGCCCCGCGGGGCCTGTGACGGTCGCTCTGCGCCAGCAACACGCAGTGGAGTGATCTTTTCCGTTTTGATTGCAAATATGTATGTGTATGTGTGTGCGGTGTGTGCGTGGTGTGGTGTGTGCGCGTGTGTGTGTGCACGTGTGTGTGTGTGTGTGTGTGGTGTGTGGTGTGTGTGCGTGTTGTGGTGTTGGTGTGTGTATGTGTGTGCTGTGGTGCGTGTATGTGTGTGCGTGCGTGTGTATGTGTGCGTGTTTGCATATTTATGCAGGTGTGCTCATTCAGGTGTTATTTGTGAATCTTATCTACACTTATTTGTCCCGCTTTATGCAAGCTTTGTTTCTGTAATTGTAATGTATGTGCTGCGTATGAGTACAATTCAGATTTTTGTTTGGTTTATCTGAGCATGCGTAAATTTTACGCGTTTCTTGTTCACAGTGAGTTTGTTTACATATGTCAAATAACAGTGACATAAAAGTTATATCTGCCAAGTGTGATGAAAATGATAAAACGTGTTATACGAGAACAAGTATAAAAAAACAATACACGTGTATTTTTATATACGTATGAGTACACGTTTTATAAATACTTGTTGGTACTCGGGACATATATTTTAATGTTGTTCCTCAGAAAGGTTGCATAATCCACCGTAGAATGATAGATAACAGGCTCCTCTCGCTCTAACGAGTAGAACAATATTATGTCTCCCTTCTATTGGAACTAAACGTTGTTTTTGTTATGTCACTGATTGATTTTATGACAGAGGCTTATTAGCAGAAGGAATGCAGTATCTAATAACAGTGATACCCAGGATCGATGGCTTTGCATTTCATGCGCGAATTAAATAAAAGAATATATTCACGGTGATCTCTGAAGTGACTGTAAGAATTATAATATCTTGATAGGTGCACCGTTGAAATATTCAAGATTGCAAGTACAGGAACATGTTCATAATTCTATTCTTTGATGGTTCTCCGTCTCTCTGCTCCTCATAATGACTTTTCTTGTCCCTTCATCCATACTCCAAATGTCCGCCCGTTAATTCCTTCGCTTTCGCATAATGGCAGCCATGGCGTTTCCTTCATTCCAGTTTCTAATCAATATCGCATGCTACTCCACTTTGCTTTTTGTGGCCACGATACCAGTATCCAACTCAGTATTTCACCTGGCTGCTGAAAGAACCGACGCGTGGGTACTCACAGGGCTGGGGCGAGACCTAAATGGGCCGGTTCTTTACCATGTAAGGAATAAGCAAAGTTGGTCTCTCCTTTGCTTCATTTAGACTCTCAATCAAGAAATATTTCTCTACCTTTGCCCTGGACACCGATAGAACGTAAGGATAATCCTGTAAAACAAAATTGCGCTTCGTGGCCGTGGTGACTGCCAATTGTATTCCATTAACTTAAAATCCCTCACTGTTGTACCATGTCCCACATTTCATCTTCATTGCGTGCTAGTAGCCAGTGGCGGCGAATGATTTTGTTACAGCTTTACCTAGACACTACCCTCCCCTCCCCGCCCGCGCCACCACTCAAACGAACACATAACTCGCCTCGGTATTGACCTCGTGGGGCGCCGCAGCTCGGACGCCCTCTCTCCTCCACCTCTCTCTCCTGTCTGTCTGTCCATCTATATGCCTTTCTGTCTTCTTAGTTTTGCTTTTGTGCCAACCCGGTTGTAGTATTTGATTTCTCTTTTGCTTCTTTCTTCCCTCTTCTATCCTCCATTTCTGTTTCATCCCTATTTTCTTCTTAATTCCAGCCTTGGCAAGAATATTTTTTGTAATCGAACATCAGTAACACATGTACTTTTACTCATACCATTTTCATCATTTAGCAACTCACGCAGCGGCGAGTCTCACGGGAGGCGGCAGCGAAGGTTCGCTCAGTCGCCGCAGTGCGCCCTGTGCGAGGGCCAGGCAGGAAGGGACACTTACGTGTGTGTGCGTCTATATATATTTAAAAACACACAACACACCCAATAAATATATGTGGGA
>NC_051403.1:30379535-30389535 GCF_015228065.2 Penaeus monodon
GAGAGAGAGAACAACACACACACACCACAAAAATTTATATATTATATATGTAGAGAGAGAGAGAAAGAGAAAGAGAGAAGAAGAGAGAGAGAGAGAGGAGAGAGAGAGAGAGAGAGAGAGAGGAGATGAGAGAGGAGAGAGAGAGAGAGAGAGAGAGAGAGAGAGGAGAGAGAGAGAGAGAGAGGAGAGAGAGAGAGAGAGAGAGAGAGAGAGAGAGACACACACACACACATACATATATATATGTAAGAGGAGAGAGAGAGAGAGGAGAGAGAGATCGAGAGAGAGAGAGAGAGAGAGAGAGAGAGAGAGAGAAGAGAACGACACAGCACACACACACAAAACACACACACACACACACACACACACAACACCACACACACACACACACACACACACACACACAACACACACATATATATGATTTGTGTATATATATAAAAATATTATATATATATAAAATTATATATATTATAAAATATATATGTTGTGTATATATATTATATATAAGATAATGTATATTAATATATATTATATGTATATATATATATATACTAAATTATATATATATTATATATATGTTATATATATATTATAATATATATTATAATATATATATATATATATATATATTTATATCTATTATATATATTATATATATTTTAAATATATTTTATATATAATATATATATAATTTTATATATATATATCCATATACGCCACATATGTATATATATATATATATCACCCAAAAGGCATACTGTGTTGAATGATAAATATAACTGAATAAAATAACAATGACAGTAATTGTAACTATCATAAATATGGTCACAAGAATCATGGTAAAAATGAAAATCTTTCTCTATCTTATATCTTGAATAAACTTTATTTTTCCTCTACATGCAATCAAATACTGTCTCTCTGTCAAAGCCTTTATATTTTCAAAATATAAATATTTTCATTTGCATACATTACACAGTGCATGAGTTCCCAGGAAGGAGTCATGCTGGGCATTTTGTAACAGAACAATGAGGAGAATAACAGAAAATACACAAATAACCAGAAGGTCTATTTGCTATAATGCTTCTTTTGCAGAACTGCAGTAAAAAGGCCTTTGGCATATCCATGTTTTTTTTGTTTTCTTATTTTATTTATTCCTTTCAGTGTTTTGTTTCTTTTAAACAGACTAACTACGACTGCTTTTCATGTAGAGTTAGTGAATTAAATAAGCAGATATGCATCCTAAAAACCCATGTCAATTATGTACAAAATGATACCCATCGTGACAGCTGTAATATAATACAATGTATGAAACTGGCACCACTGACAACAATGATTATGTGATAATGAATACACTAAAACTATATTAAAAATAACAATAACAAAATTAAATATGATACTGACAATGATGTGTCTTAGAATAATATTATACATCAAAGCATAACCTAAAATTTCTAGCAATATACCTGATAGTGGATCACCTATATAATATTGATGTTATTATAATAGCACAAAACAAGATGCATTACAAACCATTTGGGGCATAGGCCTCTGGGCCTGTGGGGTATCAGGCCTACTGCGAGGGAAGCTGGTACGTTGCTTTCAAACAGCTGATGAATCTTTTGGTGAGAAATAAAGATTTTTCAGCTTGAGTAATGACATTGTCTTTAAAGTGGTAATATCATTGAGATATCCAAATTCCCTAAAACTATATATTTTTTTTTTATCAACAACATTCCCTAAGTCTTAATGATAAGGTTGTCTGAGTGACTTCCACCAGTGTATATCAGTCTGACCAAAAGCACTAGACTAGCCATCAACCATAAATAATCACGAACAAATTCTTATTCCCTTCTATGTATTCTCATATGCATCATCAAACTACTTCTCTGTGAGAATTTCTCTCCACATACTGTACATCTGTATGGTCTTTCCCCTGTGTGGACCCTCATATGAACTACCAAATTACCTTTATGTGAATATCTTTCCCCACACACCTCACAGCTATATGGTTTTTCTCCTGTGTGCCCCCTCATGTGCATAACCAAGCTACTTCTCTGAGAGAATCTTTCATGACACACTTCACAGCTGTATGGCCTCTCCCCAGTATGTACTCTCATATGAATTACTAAATTACTCTTGTTTGTAAATTTCTTGCCACACAACTCACAAGTATGAGGTTTTTCTCCTGTATGACATCTCCTGTGCCGCACTAATGTATATTTCGTTGAGAATTTCTCTGTACAGATTTCACAAGAATGGGGCTTCTCTCCCGTGTGAATTCTAAGGTGTCTCACTAGGGTACTTTTCCGAGAAAATTTTTCACTACAAACGTCACAACTAAAAGGTTTCTCTCCTGTGTGTACTCTCATATGCTTTACTAAACATCCTTTCTGTAAGAATATTTTGCTACATACATCACATGTGTAAGATTTCTGCTCTTTTAAAGACAATAGTTCATTTGGCATTTCATTCTTCACTGATAACAACTGCAAATCACTCTTCACAGACAACAACTCCACATCACTTTTCACAGATATCTGCACATGACCATTCACTGCCTTCATCTGAACACCATTATCAACAGGTTTCACTGGAGCATGAATTACTGCATGCCGAGTAAGATGACCTTTCTGTGAAAACTTTTTATCACATACCTCACAGCTAAATGGTCTCTCATCTGAATGTGCTCTCATGTGACTGACTAAATGGCTTCTGTGGTGGTATGTCTTACCACACACTTCACATGTAAAAGTTTTAATTGCAGCATGCAGTCGCATGTGTGATATGAGTGCGCGTTTCTGCAAAAATCTTAGGGAGCAGATCTCACAGCAATAAGGTTTCTCTTTAGTGTGTACCTTTGCATGTAATGTCAGGTGACTTTTCATTGCAAATCTTTTACCACACACTTCGCAACCAAAGAATTTTAACCCTACATGTGTTTGGATGTGGACAGCCAGACTTGTTTCTGTTACAAATCCTTCCCCACAGATATGGCAAAAGAAACCATCAACAGCTATTGGGGCCAATATGGGTAATTCCTCACTCTTAATCACACAGTCATCATCATTTGCAAGATAAGGTTGATCAATTTCTGACCATTCTTCAAAATATTGATTCTCTTCCTTTATGCACAAGTCACTTTCTTCTTTGATGAAGACCTTACATCCCATGTTGCTAAATGACTCCTGATCAGCATGCAGGTCCTTTTCTTCCTTGATGTATACCGCTTCACCAAAGCTGCTGCTGAACTGCATCCTGAAGTTATTGTCGCACATGTTGCCTCCAGAGATCATCCATTCAACAAGGACTCCTCTGGAAATAGCAATGACAGAAAGGACTGAGTAGACCCATTTTTTTATCTATATTAAAATAGATGCAGACTATGGTTCTTGGCCTGGAAGGATGTGACTAGAATGACACTGGTTCCCTTCTAAACAAATTATTTGATACTTAATAAGGAAAAAAAAAAAAGAAGAAAAGCAAAAAAAAGGAAGAGAAAGAAAAGAGAAAAAAAGGGAAAAAGAAAAAAAGGAAAAAAAAAAAAAAAAAAGGAAGAAAGAAGGAAAAAAAGGGAAAAGGGGAGAGAAAGGAGGGGAGAAGAGAGGGGGAAAAAACAGAAAAGAAAAGGAAAAAGGAAGGGGAAAAGGGGAAGAAAAAGGCGGGGGAAAAGAAACAAGGGAAAGAAGAGAGGAGGAAGGGAAGAGGGGGAAAAAAAACAGGGAGAAGAAAGAAAAAAAGGGAGAGGAAGGAGGGGAAAACAGAAACAAAAAGAAAAAGGGGGAAAAAAAAGGGGGAGGAAAAGGGGAGAGGAAAAAACAGAAGGAAAAAGAAAAAAAAAAGGAAGGGGAAAAGAAAACCCGGGAAAAAAAAAAGAAAGAAGAAGGGAAAACGAAAATAAAAAAGGGAAAAGAAAGGGGGAAAAGGGGGAGAAGAAAGGAAAAAAAGGGGAAAAAAAAGAGGGGGGGAGAAAAAGGGAAAAAGCGGGAAGAGAAGAGGAAAAGGGGTAGAGAACCCAAAAACAGGGGGAAAAGGAAAAAGAAAAAAAAGGGGGAAAAGGAGAGAAACAACAAAAAAAGAGAAAAAAGGGGGGAAGGAGGAAGAAGAAGGAAAAAAAAGAAAAAAAAAGGAGGAGAGGAGAGAGAGAGAGAGAGAGGAGAGAGAAAAAAAGGGGAAAGAACGGAGAGAGAGAGAGGGGAAAAGAGAGGAGAGAGGGAGAGGAGAGAGGAGAGGGAGAGGAGACGAGAGAGACGGAGAAGGGGAGAGAAGAGAGAGAGAGAGAGAGAAAGAAGGAGAGGAGGAGAGAGAGAGGAGGAGAGGAGAAAAGGAAAGGAGAGAGAGAGGAGGGGAAGAGAGAGAGAGGAGAAAAAGAAGAGAGAGAGGAGGGGAGAGGGAGAGAGGGGAGAGAGAGAGAGAGGAGAAAAAGAGAGAGAAAAAGGAGAGGAGAGAGAGAGAGGAGAGAAAAGAGGGGGAGAGAGAAGAAGAGAGAGAGAGAGAGAGAGAGAGAAAGGAAGGAAAAAGGGGGAGAAAAGAGAGAGAAGAGGGGGAAAGGGGGGAAGAGAAAGGAGAGAAAAGGGAGAAGAAGAGGGGGAGAGAAAAACCGGAGAGAAGAGAAAAGAGAATTTGGAGGGGAAAAAGAGAGAGGAAGAGAGAGAGAGGAGGAAGGGGGTGAGAGGAGAGGGAGGAGAGGGGAAGGGGGAAAGAAAGAGAGAGAGGAAGGAGGGGAGGAAAGAGAGAGAGGAAGAAGGAGAGAGAGAGAGAGAAGGGAGAGAGAGAGAGAGAGAGAGAAGGAAGGAGAGAGAAGGAGAGAGAAAGAGAGAGAGAGAGAGAGGGGAGAAGAAGAGAGAGAGAGAAGAGACAAAGGAAAAAGAGAGAGAGAAAAAAAGAAATGGAGAGAAAGGAGAGAGAGAGAGAGGAGAGAAGGAGGAGGAAGGAGAAGAGAGGAGAGAGCGAGAGAGAGAGGAAGAGGGAGGAGAAAAGGGGAGAGAGAGAAGAGAGAGAGGAGAGAAAAGGGAGAGAGAGAGGAAGGAGAAAAGAGAGAGAGGAAGGGAAGAGAGGGGGAAGGAGAAAGAGAGAGGAAGGAGAAGAGAGAGGGAAAGGAGAGAGAAAGAGAGAGAGAGAGAGGGAGGGAAGAGAGAGAAAGAGAGGGAGAGAGAGAGGGGAGGGGAGAGAAGAGAGAGAGGGGGGGGGAGAGAGAGAGAGAAAAAGAGAGAGAGAAGAGAGAGAGAGAGAAAAAAAGGGGAGAGGGGGAAGAGAGAGCAGCGAGAGGGGAAAGAGAGAAGAGAAAGAGAAAGAAGAGAGAGAAAGAGAGGAGAGAGGAGAAAAAAAGGGAGAGGAAAAGGGAAGAGAGGAAAAGGAAAAGGAAAAGAGAGAGAGAGAGAAGAAGAGAGAGAAAGAGGACAAGAAGAGGGGGGAAAAGAGAGAGAAGAGAAAAGAAGGAGAGAGAGAAAGAGGAGAGAGGAGAGAGAGAGAAAAAAAGAAAGAGGGGAGGGAGGGAAAAGAGAAGAGAGGAGAGGAGAGCAAGGAGGAGAGAAGAGGAGGGAGAGAGGGGAAGGAAGAAAGGAGAGAGAGAGAAGAAAGGAGAGAGAGAGAGAAGAGAAGAGGGAAAAGAGGAGAGAGGAGGAGAGGAGAAAGAAGAAAAGGGAGAGGGAGAGGAAGAGAGAGAAGAGAATGGAAAGGAAGAGAGAGGAGAGAGAGGAGAGAGAGAAAGGGGAAAGGAGAGAGAGAGAGAAAAGGGAAGAGATGAAGAAAGAAGAGAGAGGAGAGAGGGGAGAAGGGGAAAGAAAAAAAGAAACAAAAAAAAAAAAAAAAAAAAAAAAAAAAAAAAAAAAAAAAAAAAAAAAAAAAAAAAAGAGGAGAGAAGAGAGAAAGAAGAGGAGGAAAAAAAAGGGAAACGAGGAGAGAAAGGAGGAGAGAGAGAGGAAGAGAGATGAGAGGGGAGAGAGAGAGAGAGGAGAGGAGGAGAGAAGGAGAGAGAGAGAAGAAAGGAAAAGAAAGGAGAGAGAGAAAAAAGAGGGGGGGGGAAAAGAGAGAGAGAGAGAGAGAGGAGAAAGGGAGAAAGAGAGAGAGAAAAAAGCGGAGAGGAGAGGAGAGGGAAAGCAAGGGAGAGAGAGGAGAGATGGGAAAGGGAGAGGGGGAGAGAGAGAGGAGAAGGAGAAAAAAAAAAAAAAAGAAAAAAAAAAAAGAAAAGAGAAGAAAAGGGGAGGAGAGACATGGGGAGGAGAGGAGAAAAAAGAAAAGAAAAAAAAAAATTTGGAAAGATAGCTTTGAAAATTGATGCCCCGCAAAATTTTAATTTTGATATTGAATTGAATAAATAATGCTAGTCTAATAAATTTAGTAACCCTTTCCCCCTAATGCAGTCTTGGAATATCAAAGGAAGCATGGAGAAAAATTCTGTAGGAGAATAATGTAAAACTTGTTTCAGAATCTTTCATGACTCCCGTTTGGGGGACAAAATTTGGCTGCATCTCAGTCATGTAATTCTTTTTTCATAATCCCCCACGGGGTCTTTATTGATGAATTCCAGGGCAGTTTTCAACTTAATCAGTTAATTTGGCAGTGTGGATGGGAGCATCAAGGTTTTCACGGAAAAACCCAATGAGTCCCCAAAGGGGTCACAGAGAAGCTTAAATACCTGTCTTTTTTCTTTTAATTTTTTCGTAATTATCATAGCTTTCTGCACCATAGTCCCCCAGATGCACCTAAAACCTTTATACATCGGGTTTCAAATGCATCTGTGTTTCCCCTTTTTCCCCAGTCACCAAAATTTTGGTTTCCTTATTCATAATGTGCTTTCACTTCTGAACTTTAACTGTAAGTTTTTTTAAAAAAAAACAACCACTTTCTTTGAAAAGTGGCCCCCCCAATTAGATCCCCTTGTATGTTTTTTTATGGTGTTGAAGCTTTTTTTAGGGCAGATCCTTACAAACACAGTCAGAAAATTTTGTCCACTAGTGAAAAACAATTCATTAATCTTTAAAAAGCGCAGGTAAAGGGACAAAGTAGCTAAGTATTTCATGGGGGGGAAGGTAAAAGACTCTCAAAGCAACCCCATGCACCCCCCTCCCCTTGCATGGAAAAGTAAAAATAACACAGCCTTACTGCAAGGACAAAAAGGAAGAAATCTTTCCTAGGCCCCCAGTGCCTTATACTTCCTTCTCCATTTCAGACCCACTGCAGGTTGGTGAATAAATCTTTTTTAGCAAAATCAGCACAATGTTTCATGGTAATATAGACTGTATATTAAAGTCAGAAAAAATTAAACCCCTCATATTTAAAACACACACACACCAACCCACACACACACACACACACACCACAACACACACACACAAACAAAAAAAAAAAAAAAAATCAAGACCCTGAGAGGAAAAGAGAGAGAGGGGAAGAGAAGAGGGGGGGAGAGAGAGAGAGAGAAAAGAGAGGAGAGAGAGGGAAGAAAAGAGAGGAAGAGGAGCAAGCAAAAGAAAAGAGGAAGAAAGAGAGAGAGCAAGCAGAGAGAGAGAGAGAGAGAGAGAGAGGAAGGGGGAGAGAGAAAGAGAGAGAGAGAGAGAGAGGGAGAGAAGAGAGAGAGAGAGGAGAGAAGAAGGAGAGAGAGAGAGGGGAAGAGGAAGAGAGAGAACGAGAGAGAGAGAGAAAAAGAGAGAGAGAGAGAGAAAGAACGAGAGGGGAGAGAAAAGAAAAAAGAGAGCGAGAAGAGAGAGAGGAAAAAGAGAGAGAGAGGAGAGAGAGGAGAGAGAGAGAGAGAGAGAGAGGGGAAAAAGAGAGAGAGAGAGAGAGCAAAGAGGAGAGAGAGAGAGAGAGAGAGAGAAAGCAAGAGAGAGGAGAGAGAGAGAAAGCAGAGAGAGCAAGCGAGAGAGAGAGAGAGAGCAAGCGAGAGAGCGAGAGAGAGCAAGTGAGAGAGAGAGAGAGATATAGATAGATAGATAGATAGAGAGAGAGAGAAATTTTGGAATGATAGCATTGCATAATTGATGACACAGCATAAATTTAATTTGATATATGAATTGAAATAAATAATGCTAGTCTAATAATCTGTCAGTAATCCTTTCCTCCTAATGCAGTCTTGGAATCATCAAAGGAAGCATGGAGTAAAATTCTGTAGGAGAATAATGTCAAACTTGTTTCAGACATCCTTCATGACTACCGACTTGGGGACTAACTTGGCTGCATCTCAGTCATGTAATTCATTTTTCATAATCACCCACAAGTCTTCTATTGACTGAATTTCCAGGGCAGTCTTCAACTTACATCATGATTAATTTGGCAGTGTGGCATGGAGCATCAAGGTTTCACTGTGAAAAAGCTCAATGCAGTCCCCAAAGTGGTCACAGAGAAGCTCTAAATACCTGTCTTTATTCAGTTAATGTTTTCAGTAATTATCACTAGCTTTCCTGCACCATAGTACCCAGATGCACCTAAAACCATTATACTATCTGGTCAAATGCATCTGTGTTTCCCCTATTCTCAGTCACTCTAAATTTTGGTTCCTTATTTCATAATGTGCTCTCACTTCTGAACATTTAACTGTAAGTATTTATTAAAAAAAACTAACTCACCTTTCTTTGCAAGTGGCCCCCCCCAAGTTATGATGCTTGTCATGTAGTTTTATGGTGCTCTGTATGCTTTTTTTCTAGTGGCAGATCCTTACTAACACAGTCAGCAAAATTTTGTCCACATAGTGAAACAATTCAGTATCAATCTTTATATAAAGCAGCAGGTCAAGGACAAAGTAGCTTAGTACCTTCATGGTAGGGAAGGTAAACAGACTCTCAAAGTCAACCCTCATGCACACCCTGCCTTGCATGGGAAAGTAAAAGATAATCACAGCCTTACTGCAAGACAAGTAAAGGAAGAATATCCTTTACTACTGAGAGCACCCAGTGCCTCTCATACTTCTCTTCTCCATTTCATGAGCCTACTGCAGTGTTGGTGAATAAATCTTATTTAGCACATCAGCACAATGATTCATGGTAATATAGACTGTATATTTGAAGTCAGATAAAATTAACCTTCATATTAAAACACACACACACACACACACACACACACACACACACACACACACACACACACACACACACACACACACACACAAAAAAAAAAAAAAAAAAAATCAAGACCATGAGGACTGGAAACGTGGCACAGGGCCACACTACATACATTCAAGAAACTATCAGAGGCTTATAGGCCAATATTCCTAGATAACAGCAAAATTAGTAATACTGTTGGGATTGCAATAGTTGCAGTGTCTGCAAACATCATTATCACGAATGTCAAAATACTGTGAGCTTCCTAGGAAATCCACAGATGGTGATGTGTACCCCCATGTAAGTTACCATGTATTTAACCCAAATCCGATGGGCATGGCATGTAAATACATGCTATGTCCACTGTGAGTTTACTTTATCAATTATTTTTACACACAATAAATACTTTAAGTAATCTTATATTGTTGTTATCAATGTCAATAACATTATAGTAATTATAATGTCAATAATAAAAATAACACCATAGATATTCATAGCATTAGTAAAACAACTTTTCCTGCCAATTCAAGGAAAGGTGAAATCAGGTAAGGTCACAAGATATACTAATTGACTCCTTTGTGGCTAAACACTAGCAGAGCCATCTATGTGCAGAGGCATCTCCCTCCCCCCCAAAAAAAATATGAGCACAGCATTTTCACTGCGGCATTGAGTTAACATTCCCAAACACTTTTTATAAACATTTTACAATTCTTGTTAAGTCAAAACCTTACTCGATTGTAATGCATGCTGAATGTCACTTGTCTAACACGAATTGACCAGCATTTTTATATCAAGTCATTCCATCCCTCATTTTGAACTGAACAAACTGTGAAATCTAGTGGTAGGTGTGCCTATGGATATATCTAAATTTATAAAAAAAATAGGAGAAAATACTATACTATACATTATTTGCATCTTATCACATTAAGGACTACAGTACCCTGAAGTGTGTGAAAATTCTATTTCTA
>NC_051403.1:30394535-30416586 GCF_015228065.2 Penaeus monodon
CATAGAAAATAAAATACACGAAATCATATATTTGATACTTTTTATGATAATGAATCTTCATTTATTCCTGAATATTCATTTCGCGGCTAATCCTAGTATATGCTAAACAAGAAAGAACATATGTCCGATGGTATATGACGTCAAAATGACATATGCCAAGCTGATACTTTTTTCAAGATGGACGCAAGGCAATGTGAAACTGCAAATAGAGGCAGCATCACTGGGATGAGGGAAAGTAATTTCTATCCCAGTGAAATAACCAGAGAGCCTAAAATTCACATAAAGACCTACAGCTCCCACTAACAAGCCGCAAAACGATTACACGCAGAAGGGATCCATCACAGAAGGTTATCAGAGGTTAAAAGATTACCAACATCGCCTCCAGTTCGCCTAGTAGCGTGTGGAGATCGTACGGGAAGCTCCATTGCTGGATGAGAAATAACAGGTGTAAATATTATCCTTTTTCAGTTTGCTCATAGACTTTTCAAATTTTAATAAAGATATATGTTTATACCGTGATATTTTATGTTCTGATTATATATCATCATTCACTTTCAAACGTGACAGACGCCATATCTATGAAACGGCGAGGAGTCGCCAGTGACCAATCAGGGATAGATTTTCATGCATGGTGTTGGTGAACTCACTGAAAAAGAAGGAAGATTTAAATTAGAGAAATATCTATTCTTTGGCCCTTCCCAGAAACAATCATATTCGTGCAGGGGCCTTATTTCCGATGACAAAAAAAAAAAAAAAGTCTTACGACACTAGAAACTGTCGCTAATTTCATTCGCGACATTTCCTCGGGCTTAAGTTGACGAATCTGATTATATTTTTGAATTATATTAAATTATCAACCACTATTTTACTGATATTGCAATAGGAAATAGCAGTATATACAAGTTCTTCGTTATCAACATCTTAAAATTAAAAATAAAACGATTTAGAACTACCGAAAGCAGTGGAAAATGCGCGGGCCCTAAGCGCATCCCATCATACTTTTTCCTTCGTCTATCGACGTCGGTTTCGGGCGTCACACTTCAAAAGTTTTGAATGTGTCACATTTTTAAAATTAATGTTAATTAAATTTAAAAGGAAGCATGAATTTACGCCTTCATATTCAACTATATGTACACAAGAATTAAACTGATTATGTAGAACATAATATAATTTTCCGTAATATTCTTTTGACCATTCAAACACATTCTGTAAACAAAATATGAAACTCTCCGAGATACTCTCCTCTTGTTAGCCATGGCCTTATTAACATGAAAGCATTTTCACAACGATATTAGTGTAGGTTTTCAAAATAAATATATTGTTGCTAGAGCATAGCGGTCTAGTGAAATGTTCACATGTTTCTCCATATTGCCTAAGTATTGAGAAATATTTCTTAGGATCACATTATGGTCATAGATGTAGAATATCTTATATTATATCATATTACATATCCAAAATTGAAAAGAAAACATGCATTTATACAAATACATAAATTTATATTATATATATATATATATATATATATATATATGTATATATATATATAATATATATATATATATATATATATATATATATTACATATACACACACACACACACACACACACACACACACACAACACCACACACATAATATATATATATATATATATATATATATATATATATATATATATATATATATATATGTATGTATGTATGTATTTCGGGCAAGTTGTTAATATATGGTATGGCAAACTAGGCACTGTGGAGGGAATTTTTTTCTCAATATATGTTGGGGGTTTCCCATGGCGCTATATTTGACTGAACCAGGGTATCGATGGCAAAGGGCCTAATGGCTCTTTTGCCATTTGGGCAGCTCGGGTCTCGAGCCACCTTTGCGGTATAGGTCAGTGCTAACTGGCGCGTCTGAGTCGGAGGGGAGGTACCCCTGACTCCACCTCAAGACGCTCGATCTAAGTACACTTCGGGACTCCAAGATACACACGCAAACAAGCATTCTGCGCAACATCCAAACCTTTCAAAATGGAGTTTGATGCCGAACCATACACGATTGACCCATAATCTACTTTAGACCTAATAAGGCCTTTATATATCATTAGCAAAGATTTTCTATCAGCTCGCCATTTATTACCAGAAATGCACTTTAATAAATGTAGTGCTCTTTGACATTTATTTTTTAGCTGACCGATGTGGTCTTTCCAATTGAGTCTACCATCAAAGAGTAGACCAAGAAATCTGGCAGACTATGTGAAAAAATTACCCCAATACTCTTTCTTGTGGAAAACTTAAAACCCCACGAGGCCCCAGTTATGAATCATATCCAGTGCCAGTTGGATGCGATTTGCCGAGAATTCTGCATTACTGCTGGAATGCCATAATGCACAATCATCAGCGTACAGTGAGTATTTAAGATTCCGAGGAGGAGCTGGTAAGATGTCATTTATCATTCATAGAAATAATGTTGGCAACAAGACACTTCCTTATGGGACCCCGTTTGCCTGGACAAAAATGTCCGAAAGAGTGACATTGTCCGAAAAGAGTTTGACAGAGAAAGTTCTGTCAGAGATGACATTTTGAATAAAACAAGGCAAGTTTCCACGTAATCCAAAAGCATAAACGTTTTCTAAGTAGGCCATATTGCCATGTCATGTCGTAGGCTTTTCCTATATCTAAAAATACTGAAATGAAAACTTCTTTTTTGGGAAATTGTCTCATGAATTTGACTATCCAATTTTACTAGTTGATCAAGAGATTGGCGTCCCTTTCGGAAGCCGCACTGCTTGTCAACTAGCAAATTACTGGAATTAAAAAAATGCAATAGCCTACTGTTAAAATTCTTCCATGACCTTGCAGTAGGAGATGGCGCAAAGGTTTTTGAATATAAGGTTGCACTTGGACACGTTCGTATCCAACTGAGAAATACTCAGGAATTTTACTTGAAGCAAAAGTCAAAAAGCACAATCTGGTTTTTGTTCGTACATTCCCGTCTTTCTTGGTCATGCAGTTAAAGTCCACTATGCTTTGGTCCTTCATATTTTCAAAAATTTCGCTCTCCTCCATTGTCCTCAAATCCCTTTTAAAGATTACTCCTTTACAGGTATTGGGGCCAATAGGGATAGTTACTTTTACTTTCAAATCATGAACCTGCGTCAGTTTAATCAAGTCATTAACCTGGGAGTTGAAGCAATAGCTAAGAGTGAGTAGTTTCCGCCCTCTACCTCCCCAATGGAAGCCTGGTTGCGTTCTCCAGTACCAAAGAGGTATTGAACTTTCCTAAGTGAAGACGGTAATTTGATGCCCACCCCCCAGGCGAATACGGGAGCCCACAAGGGTACTCCGGTAGGCTCAGGGAAGTCATATGAAGAGAGGAAAGATTCAGAATAAAAGAAAAAGTGCCCCAAAGGATGCCTCAGACTACTGGGCCAACTTACCCAGGGGTCAGTGCCCATAAAGGCTACCCTGGTGTAGAAGAGTGCTGCGGGTCTGAGGTGGGGTGCTCACTACCACTACTGTAGTCTCGTGCGACCTGCAAAAACAAGGCACTGAAGGTGCAGGCAAAGCACAGAATGCTGAAAGTTCTGAAAAATCAGAAGTTTATTCTAGGAAATCTACGTTATGACTCAAAAACAACAATGCCGAGTGTGATAAGAGGCCCCAGACACCAGGGTAGCTCCTGTGGCAGACGACTTATAGTTTGTTGTTGCTGCATATGGAAAAAGGGGTCTGAGCTCTGCAAAATCTCAAAGACGAGTGGCTCATCAGCGTGGTGCAGGAGTTTATTTATGACTCCGCCCCATTAATAGGGGAGGAGTCATTGGAAAGAGTAGCATGACAGTTTTTGACAGTGGAAATAAGGCCTCAGGATAACTGTCCAATACACACATCTAGTGCAGTTACGAAATGGTTCGATGACCGAAACCACATGGAAGTCCTTCCACGACCAAACAGGGCATGTTGCTCAGATCCAGTGAAAAATTTTTGGCCGAATATTGTCAGTGTTTGAGAAATGGCTAATGACAGAACCTCCTAATATGTAACAGATCATGCTAAAATGAATGTAAAGTGTTACGAAGGAAATCAAGACCTCACAAAGGCACGCCATCTCTGTCCCAGGGATTAGACAAGGTTTTGAATAACAATAGATTGATCTTATTAAAAGTATGCCTCTCCCCAATATTGTTTTTCTTTTCTAGTTATTACCGTTTTTCGTTTTACAACTAAACCGATAGTAAAAATATCTTCAAAATTAATAAGCGTTCTTCCAGTTACTCGATTTACTGAATCACCCAACAAAGAACAAAAAAAAAAAAGAAAAAAAAAAAAGAACAAAAAATATATATATCCATGCTCATGTATATGTATATATTTACACACACACATATAATATATTGCTACGCCAGTGGGTCTTTGTCTCTGTGCGAAACATGTGTTAACATGAAGGGACCTGGGCAAACATGACGCAGCTGGCTGTGAGCGGAGGAGCAGAGGAACAAGCCGAGAGACGCGGTGGGGTGCTGCTCCTGTGAAGACCTCGTGTGTGCCCTTGTGACCTGATGTAACTTTGTGTTGCCCTGTTATAAGCTGTATTGTGCTGTGTGACATGCTGGTGTCCCCCCTGTATTGTGCCTATAGAAAAGTGTACGGGTAAATAACTTGTGGAAATAAAGGAAAGACTGTCATTCTGTGTTTACTTCGTGCCCTGCCTCGCCACTTGGCGTTTCCTCTCCTGGTTTTCTGGGACGCTGTGGTGCTCGGTGGCTTTTGGAGCTGTTCAGTGTTCACGACCCTGTATATAACACGCCGTCTGCCTAGCCTGCCTTGTGTTGGTGGCAGAGAGACGAGGCGGTCGGCGTAACAATATATATATATATTTTTTTTTCTGTCAACTACATGTTATATTTAACACAAGAAGGAATTCAAATTGTTTATCAACTATAAAACAAACGATTCAGCACACACCCACATGAACTGTTCCTTGTCCCTTTTCAGCAGTGTCTGAGCCCTATGCACCAGCAAGATCTGATTGCCATTCAGCTGAACCATGCAACATGCTTCTGTGGCCTCCAATGCCTCCAGGGAGATAGAATTCTGCCTTGCCCTCAGGCGTATGCCAATGGACTCCTGGGCTGCTTTGAGTGTTTCCTGCTTGAAGAACTCCCATAGAGCAACTGGGTCCGTCAGGTTATCAAGTTCTGCGAATCGGTCAGAGACTGCCATGGTGAACCCATGGCATACTCGTCCTCCCTCAGTCTATCCAAGTGAAACACCTTGGAGTGGCCACTGAAGGGATGGGGAGTTTTGAAGTGGACCCGTAGGGTAGCCACAACCAGCCTATGGTCAGTGCCACGGAACTCGACACTCTGGTAAACTCTACAGTTATGGTAGATCTTCCATCGCGTGATAACAAGAATGTGGTCAATCTCCTTGGCCTCTGTACCCATATCGCTATACCATGTTCAGCGATGCGGGTTGGAGTTTACAAAAATCAGTTGGAGCATATACAACAATAAGAGACATGAAGCCAAAGGCATGCTTCAGTCTCAATGCCATTATACACTCATCAACCGGTGTCACCTCAACTACCGAGGGTGGAAGTCGGCTGGAGATGGCTATGGCTATTCCCTGGAGGTGATGACCAATGCTGCGGCCCGACCAGTAGTAAGTGTACCCACCCATACTGATCGTGCCACTGCCAGGTCTTCTCACCTCCGAGAGGGCACCCACCTCAAGTCGCTCCAATTCCCTAGATAGCATATAACCGCTCATCCTGCCGCAACGATCGGATGTTCCAAGCACCTACCCGGAAAGCTCGCCTGAGGTTAAGCCTCAGGCAGTCACTCTGGGTGCATGCCACCTCTGCCGCTCCTGTCGACACTGCCCCAAATAAACGAGGTCGACAGGCTGTGGAACCCCCCCATCTGCCTGTGGGGTTCCCTAGGGCTTTGTCCCACAAGCTTCATGGTGGGTTGGCACCTGCCGGGGCGCAGACGGGACAAGTAACTCCAGTTCCATTTGCCCTCCCTGTGGGACCCACAGCCCACCTTGCTTGCTGGGAGGGAGGGATAGCTCCCCTCCCCCCAGCATATCCATTTATCTTTGATGTTGCCAGTAAGTTATCTGGGGGGAAGGAGGGCTGGCAAGGCCCACCTCCCCACCCCAGGGTGGCAAAGGGGCAGGAGTTGGTATGGAGCCAAGCTGTGTCCACATGCCAGTGGGCCATAACTCCGTACCTCTGGGGCCTCCTGCTGCTCTGAGATTCCCCACAGTTTATCCTGGGACCGCAAGGTGACCAGTATCCATGGGTGGCCACGAGGAGGCACTGCAGAAGTCTCGATGATGGAGAGGCTGTGAACTGGCAAGGGAGGCGTATGCAGAGTTACTCCCTTTTTTGCACTAGGCTAGCCAGTGGTGGCAGCTGCAAGCGAGAAAGCATGCAGGCACCTAACTCTATCTAGGCTACCACACCATCCTTCACATCACCTTGCACATGAAGCATCCACCCAAAAGAACAAAAGAAGGAAATCGGGAAGCTCAAATTTGATGTTGCACTCTATGGTGTATTATTCAGCATCGATGAGGATGTTACTGAGGATATTATTACATTTAGTGCTAGACTAGATGTATTTGCATCTCTATGCACACACACACACACTCACACACACACACACACACACATATATATATATATATATTTATTTATTTAATTATTTATCATCATCATCAATAACGGTATGCTCATGTTTGAGCCACTCAACTCGATCTTGCGCTTTTCTTTCCACTTGTACCATCGTCATCCCGCAAATATCTTTGATATTGTCGCTCAGTCTTGTCTTCGGTTTGCCTCTTCCTCTGTTTCCTATCACCATCCCTGTCAGCAAGTTTTTCTCAATACTTTTACTTCTCATCACATGACCAATAAACTTTAATTTCCTTTTGTTCAAGGTGTCCAACAGCCGGTCTTTACAATTTATTTTTCTCAGCACTTCATCATTCGTCTTCTCTGTCCAGCTAATACGCAGTACTCGTCTGTAACACCACATTTCAAAACTACTGATCTTTTTCTTGTCTATCTTCTTCAGCACCCAACACTCAGAACCATATGATGCGATTGGGAAAACTAATGAGTTCAATAACCTCAGCTTTGTCCGTAAGGTAATGCTTCGGTCTTTCCAGATGTTATTGAGAGCAACTGTGGCGTTTTTGGCAATGGTAATTCTTCTTTTTATCTCCGGTGAATCATCATATGTATTAGTTAAAACATTTCCAAGATAAGTGAACTCTTTCACATTTTCCACAACCATTCTATTGATTGTAACATGTTCATCATTGTTCATTGCCGGTTATCTTTGAATCTTCATGATCTTAGTTTTCTTGGCATTAAGAAACAAGCCAGCCTTTTCGCTTGCTTTTCTAACTTTATCTAGTAGCTGTTGTAGTTCAGCGATACTGCTGGCAATCAAAACTATATCATCGGCGTTCCTTAGATTTGATATTTTGTATCCTCCAACATCTACAGTTCCTTCAAAATTCTCCAGAGCACCTCTCATAATTGTTTCAGAATATATGTTAAAGAGGTGCGGAGACAGAATGCAACCCTGTCGCACTCCTTGTTTGATTTCGAACCATTCTGTTAACCCATAAGTGGTTCTTACAGAGCTTGTTGTTGGTCATACATGGCTTTTATTAGTTGGATGATGTGTTTTGGAAACTTCATATCGTTCATGTTATTCCAGAGGATATCGTGATCAACAGTATCAAAAGCTTTCAAGTAATCGATGAAACACAGGTATAGGTCTTTCTGGTGTTCTCTGTTTTTCTCTATGATCAATTTCAGATTTAGAATCTGGTTTCTGGTACCTTTTCCAGGGCAAAAACCTGCTTGTTCGTCTGCAATTTCTTCTCTTAACTTCAACTTCATTCTTCAGGCAATAATTTTCAACAAAATTTTGCTGTTGTGACTTATTAATGCAATTGTCCTGTTATTGTTGCATTGGAGTGCGTCACCTTTTTTAGGTATGGGAGCAAAGACTGATTTTACCCAGTCTTCTGGCCATCTTCTTTCATTCCAAATTTTTATACAAAATTTGTAGAAGTATTCAACACTTTTGCCAGCGTTCTTGATTAGTTATGCTGTTATTTCATACATTCCCGGGCTCTTGTTATTCTTTAACTCTTTTATGGCTTTTATAACTTCGTCTAGCAGTGGCGGTGGTTCATCTTCGCTGTCATTGAGTCTAATTAATGTTGTTGTTAGATCTTTATTCTTTTTGTATAGGTTGGAACAATATTGATTCCATCTATCTTTGACTTCTTTTCCATCACATAAAACAAGTCCATCTTCAGTTTTGATAGTGTCCATTGTAGGTCTAAATTTTCGTGTGATGTTTCGTACTCCTTGGTAGAGTTCTTTAGTTGTCTTATTGATAGAACAGTTTTCAATTCTCTGGCAATGTTCATTTAAATATTTTTCCTTATCTTGTCGCAATAATCTTTGAATTTTTGTATTTTGTTTTTTGTAAATTACTTCAACTGGATTATTGATACCCTTGATTTTAGGATCTTCTTGCTTCAATTTCACTTAGTGCCCGCAAATATCTTTGATATTGTCGCTCAGTCTTGTCTTCGGTTTGCCTCTTCCTCTGTTTCCTATCACCATCCCTGTCAGCAAGTTTTTCTCAATACTTTTACTTCTCATTACATGACCAATAAAATTTAATTTCCTCTTGTTCAAGATGTCCAACAGTTGGTCTTTACAATTTATTTTTCTCAGCACTTCATCATTCGTCTTCTTCTCTGTCCAGCTAATATGCAGTACTCGTCTGTAACACCACATTTCAAAACTATTGATCTTTTTCTTGTCTGTCTACGTCAACACTCAACACTCAGAACCATATGATACAGTTGGGAAAACTAATGAGTTCAGTAACCTCAGCTTTGTCCGTAAGGTAATGCTTCGGTCTTTCCAGATGTTATTGAGAGCAATTGTGGCGTTTTTGGCAATGGTAATTCTTCTTTTTATCTCCGGTGAATCATCATATGTATTAGTTAAAACAGCTCCAAGATAAGTGAACTCTTTCACATTTTCCACAATCATATATATATATATAATATATATATATATATATATATATATATATATATATATATATATATATACACATTTTTTTTAACGGTAGGTTCATGTTTGAGCCGCCGCGGTCACAGCATGATACTTAATTGTAGTTTTTATGTTGTGATGCTCTTGGAGTGAGTACGTGGTAGGGTCCCCAGTTCTTTTCCACGTAGAGTGCCGGTGTTACCTATTTAGGTAATCATTCTCTCTATTTTATCCGGGCTTGGGACCATCACTGACTTGGGGTAATGGAGTAATGCAAGGCCACATTGATATTGCTTATTTAGCCACCCAATGGCTAAATAGGCAATCGAGGTAAAGTTCCTTGCCCAAGGAATCTAGGTTCGATTTACCTAAAATTATTTAAATCAGCGGTCGTGCTCACATACGCGCGCGGGCGATGCATGTGTGCATGGATGTACCCACGTACTCGCATGCGGCGCTTGGTGTGTGCACTTTCACTGATTTAAATAATTTTAGGTAAATCGAACTAGATACGATGAAATTCACACACACACACACACACACACACACACACACACACACACACACACACACACACACACACACACACACACACACACACACATATATATATGTATATATATATATATATATATATATATATATATATATATACATATATACATATATATATATATATATATATATATATATATATGTATATGTATATATTATTCTTTTAACGGTAGGTTCATGTCTGAGCCGCCGTGGTCACAGCATGATACTCAATTGCAGTTTTCACGTTGTGATGCTCTTGGAGTGAGTACGTGGTAGGATCCCCAGTTCCTTTCCACGGAGAGTGCCGGTGTTACCTTTTTTAGGTAATCATTCTCTCTATTTTATCCGGGCTTGGGACCAGCACTGACTTTGGGCTGGCTTGGCCACCCAGTGGCTAGGTAGGCAATCGAGGTGAAGTTCCTTGCCCAAGGGAACAACGCGCCGGCCGGTGACTCGAACCCTCAAACTCAGATTGCCGTCGTGACAGTCTTGAGTCCGACGCTCCAACCACTCGGCCACCGCGGCCTTGGCGACCATGGGCTTCCATGATATTTCTTGGCAATTTAGAACGGTGGTTTGCCATTGCCTTCCGCCTGTTTTTTTTTTTTTTTTTTTTTTTATCGAGTCACCATCTCTATTTACCCGGCACTGATTTGGGCTGGCTTGGCCACCCTGTGGCTAGGCAGGCAATCAAGGTGAAGTTCCTTGCCCAAGGGAAACAACGCGCCAGCCGGTGACTCGAACCATTCGGCCACCGCGTCCCCGGTAAAACACTATTAAACCTAATAATGTGTCAAAAGAAATAAATTAAGGAAACTGATAACCATAAAGAATTACATTTTTTTTTTTTACGGCAGGTTCATGTTTGAGCCGCCGTGGTCACAGCATGATACCCAATTGCAGTTTTCATGTTGTGATGCTCTTGGAGTGAGTACGTGGTAGGGGCCCTAGTTCCTTTCCACGGAGAGTGCCGGTGTTTACCTATATGTATATATACATACTATATATATATATATATATATATATATATATATATATATATATATATATATATATATATATATATTCACACATATGTATATATACATGTATATGTATATCTATCTATCTATCTATCTATATATATATATATATATATATATATATATATATATATATATATATATATATATATATAATGCACGTTTTGTTTTCATTTTCCATTTATTATGGGGATATGCAATGTGATATAATATAAGATATTCTACGTCTATGACCATAATGTGATCCTAAGAAATATTTTTCAATACTTAGGCAATATGGGGAAACATGTGAACATTTCACTAGATTGCCATACTCTAGCAACAATATATTTAGCTTCAAAACCTACACTACTATCGTTGTGAAAATGTTTTCATATTAATAAGGCCATGGCTAAGAAGAGCGAAAATCTTGGGTTTATCTTTCGTATGCCTACGCTTTTGATTAACATATTTCAGTGTCATACACAGGTAACAATAGTAATTATTGTTCTTTTTTTTATATCATTTATGCTTTAGCCTTGTGCATATTCAGGCCTCCGAAAGTGTTCCATGACGAATGAGATACGGGAAGTATCTCAGGCAGATTCATGTCTTGTTCACAGAATACGTTTGAATGGTCAAAAGAATATTACGGAAATTATATTATGTTCTACATAATCAGTTTACTTCTTGTGTACATATAATTGAATATGAAGGTGTAAACTCATGTATCCTTTTAAATGTAATTAATATCAATTAATAAAAAGTTACATATCAAAAATATTTAAAGCAGTGAGTTGTCTGAAACCGACGTTGATTGACGAAGGAAAGAGTATGATAGGAGACGCTTAGGTTCGCGCACTTTCCACTGATTTCGGTTCTAAATCGTTTATTTGTAATTTTAAGATGTCGATAACGAAGAACTTGTATATACTGCTATATCCTAATGTAATGTCAGTAAAACAGCTGTTAATAATTTAATATAATTCAAAAACAAAATCAGATTTGTCAACTTAAGCACGATTCTTAGGAATAGGGGTGGAATCGAGCCTTTGCCAACAAGCGTAGGAACACTGGCAGGGTTGCTGTCGCGACAGGCCCGGGGAACTGTCGTGAATGAAATTAGTGACAGTGTCTAGTGTCATATGAAATAAGCCCTTATGTTTGTATGTATATGTATATGTATTTATATATACACACATACAATATATATATATATATATATATATATATATATATATATAATATATATATATATATATATATATATATATATATATATATATATATATATATATAAGTATATGTCATCATCATCAGTCTGAATCGATCCACTGCAAGACGTAGGCCTCTCCCAATCTTTTCCAACTTTGTCTGTCTTGCATTTTTTGTTTCCAGTCTTTGCCCCAAGTTCGTTATATTCTCACGCCATTTTGTCATTGGTCTGGCCCTTGGTCTCTTTATGTTATCTATAGCCCAGTCTGTTTCTTTGTCCATTTGTTGTACTGTCTCCACATATATGACCTGCCCATTGCCATTTCTTCTTTTTGATGCTCCCATGTATATCTTACACGTTTGTCTATTTCCTAATCTACGTCGCCCTCATCCGATCTCTTGGGCTAATTCCCAGCATCAACCTCTCCATCCCTCTCTGGGATGGAGTGGTTTCCTCTCCATTAATTTGGTTGTAGTCCATGTTTCTGATCCATAGGTCATAACTGGGAGAACACATTGGTTAAAGACTTATCTTTTTAAACATAATGGCAAGGAGCCTCTTAGTATGCTACTGTGTCTCCATCCTAGATTGATGTATCGCTTAATTTCCTATTTGCTAAATGTGTTTGTTTGTACGAGTTGCCCTAGGTATATATAATTGTCCACTACCTCTAGTGCTTCGCCTTTTACATGTATCTGTTCGAATTGAACTCTGCTGATGAACATGATCTTAGTCTTTTTCTTGTTCATCTTAAGTCCGACTTGCAGATATTCTTTATTTAGATCGTTTATTAGTTGCTGCATTTCATTTGCAGATTCACCTCGCTAGATGTGTTTGTACAAGTTTCTCTAGGTATATATGCTTGTCCATTACCTCTAATGCTTCGCCTTGTAGATGTATCTGTTCGAATTTAACTCTACTGTTGGTCTTTTTCTTGTTCATCCCAAGTCCGACTTTCAGGTATTCTCTATTCAGATCATTGATTAGTTGCAGCATTTCATTTGCAGATTCCCTTAAGAGAACAATATCATCTGCAAATCTCAGATTGTTTAGGTATTCGTCTCCTAATTTGATACCATTTCCATTCCATTCTAGCTTCTTAAATATTTCCTCAAGGAAAGCTGTAAACAGTTTTGGTTTAACATCTAACACCTTTTTAGATTGGTATTTTATCGGTTTCAGTGTGAAGCTTGATGTTTGCTGTCCCATCTTCGTATATATATCTTCCAATATTTTACAATATACCTCCCTGTCTTCGAATAGCTTCTAGTACTGCTGGTATTTGTAGGGAGTCAAATCCCTTTTTGTAGTCGATAAATGCCATACACGGGTTTCCTATATTCGTTATTTTTTCTCTTATTTGGGTGAGCGTGTGGCTGTGGTCTGTTGTTGAGTATCCACTCCGAAAGCCTGCCTGTTCTCTAGGCCGGTTAGCATCCAGACTGTCAGAAATGCGAACTGTAATGACTTTTGTGAACAGTTTGTAAGTAACTAAAAGGAGGCTTATTGGTCGGTAGTTTTTTAGATCCTTTCTATTCCCTTTTTTATGTATCAAAATAAATTTTTTTTCCGTCGAGAAGGCATTTGTTAAAAAGATTGGCTAGATTCGCTGTTGCAATTTTCCTACATCTATTATAAGGTCTATACTAATTCCGTCTTCACGTGGTGTTTTCCCTCTCTTCATGCCTTTAAGTGTTCTTTTTATTTCTTCTGGTGTGATGTTAGGTATATCTCTAGTTACCGCGTTGGTTTCTATCCGTGGCTGTTCATTTGAGTTTATAGATCCCAGTAAAAGTCTTCCACTATTCTTATGCTTTCATTATTATTACATGCCACTTCTCTGCCTGATTTCTTTATTGCATACATTTGATTTCTTCCTATTCCGAGTTTCCTTTAAACTGTTTTATGCTGGTACTTGGGGTCATTGTTTCATTTATTATTTGAGTATTGAATTTCCGTACATCTTCTCTATTCTTTTATTTTATAGTCTTTGTTAGTTCAGCTAATTCTATTTTGTCCCGGTTTGACGATACTTTCATGACCCTATACTTTTGCGTTTTTTACTATAACGCACTTATTTAAAATTATAAAGTCAGTTTCGTTTTTGATGTCAGATGGCGACTTCCGTGTCCACTTCCACGATTTCTCCTTCTGTCTTTTTACCTATTTTGACATTAAAATCTCCCATAATTATTGTGAAATGGGTTTTTACTCTCTCGCTGGCTAAATGAACATCTTCATAGAGCTCTCTATTTCTTCATCACTGTGGCTGCAGGTTGGAGCACAGACTTGAACAATCTTTACCTATTATTTAGTTTTATTGTTATTAAAACCACTCTTTCACTTGCACTATTGAATTTCGCGATATTCTTTTCTAAACGTTTGTGAACTAAGAAACCTACCCCTAATTCCTTCTTGCTACCCTGGGCTTTACCTCTCCAACAGAGCACGTGTCCATTTAGTATTTTCTGCTCTTCGCCTAGTCTTTTAACTTCACAGAGTCCTACAGCATCCCATTTAATGAAAGAAAGTTCCTCAAGTAATGTTATTAAGTCGGATTCAGTTCTCATATATTGTATGTGCAAAGGTTCATCAACGTGGGGCGACCTGTCTTTAAACGGAGATTTTTAGCATCCTGTGCTCCGGAGCGATTCTGATCGCCACTGTAACCAGGGGCTCCTTTGCCTCCGGGAATGAGGGCCGTTGCTCTGTTTGTGCAGTCATGATTTTTGGTTGATAGGTAGACAGCCGAGTTACCCCCCACCTACTGGCTTAGGTGTATCTTGGTGGGAGGGATAGTATTATGACCGGAATGCCACTGATAAGCCCCTCCAGCGGGGTTGACCCTATCTAGTGTAGACGTATGATCAGCAACGCACGGGCCTGCTCACTACACCAGGGTATACTCCCGTGAGCATGGGCTTGAGTATCAGAAGTGCACATATGTGTGCACTTCTGCATATATTATACTCTTATTTTATTTATCCATATGTACACCTAGTGCAGACATAGTTGCCATATGCACATGCAAGCATACACATTTACATATGCTCCTATGCATATGATATGCATACATACATCCTAAATTATACACAACTACACACATGCACATGCATACACATATATAGACACATGCTCACATCATATGCACATACATATGTGTATACGCACCCACATATATGCGATAACATATCTTGTACACCTACTTATACTATACATACACATATATTTAGCTATACCTATGCTTACGCACACGTGTATGCGCACATATGTTTATGAGTACACATTAGTGCTCACCCATATATATATATATATATATACTAACATATCACATATATAATACATGTATACATATGCATAAATACAATACACATACATACATACAACATGCAACATATACTATATATAATGAATAATATAATAATATATATATAATATATATAATATTACACATATTTATAATATATATATATCAAATATAATAATATATATATATATATACTATTATACTATATTTATATATATATATTATATATATACATGTACACACACATTTACATATACACATACATACGCATACACACACACACACCTACATATATACCCGCACATACATATACATACACATGCACATACATATACATACACACATATGAATACATACATACATACGCACAAATATACATATCTACGCATAATACCCTCATGTACATGTACTTGTACTCTTAATTATACACATACGTATAGCTGTACATACACAAATATAACTAAGTACACATGCCCTGCATACATATGCCCGCATACGTGCTCGTATGTGAGTTTAGACACGCATGTGTATTCTCTTACACACACACACACACACACACACACACACACACACACACACACACACACACACACACACATATGGACTCGTATACACAAACACACATACACCTGCGCACTTCCGTACATACGTGCTCATACTCGTGCACAGATGTTTGAACAGTGTCTGCGTTAGCACACATAAACACTATATTATAATGAGCCCATGCAATACAACGTGCATAAATTGTAAGCAAGCAGCAAAGTGTTCGAGGGAAAGAGGCGGGTGATGTGGGAGAGGAGGATTCAACACGACATTGGGTTTGGGGTTAGAGGAAGTTGGAAAGGTAGGTCGCCGAGTCAGCGCGCGCGCGTGCGTGTGTGTGTGTGTGTGTGTGTGTGTGTGTGTGTGTGTGTGTGTGTGTGTGTGTGTGTGTGTGTGTGTGTGTGTGTGTGTGTGTGTGTGTGTGTGTGTGTGTGTGTGTGTGTGTGCCATGCTTATAGCAAATACTCTTATGATAGCTGAATATCATTAATAATTACACATTACACATTACTAACAATTCTAATAATCATTCCAATAGACTTCATTCATAAATCCCCGGTAGCACCGTGCCGGGCCAGCCAATCAGAAGGCTTGCTGTCCCTTCCGCGGCGACCAATCAGAGGCCGCTGAAGCTCGCGACGGAGGGCGTATGTTTACATTCGTGTGTCAAGACGGCCAACGAAGGAATCAGCTGACTGGCACTGTGGGCTCTGTTGACACTCCTTCAGGCCATGAGAAGTGCCACCTTTGACGGAAGGCCGTAGACTGACGCTGAAGGATCGGACGGAAGGGCGATCTCTCTGGCCTCGAGAGGAGGAAGTGCAAAGATGAAGCGCAGACCTATCGTGACCTGTATGCTCTCCTCAAATTTAGTTTACATTGTTTTCATGTAGATAGATTATTTTTACGTTTACAGTAGTGTAGTTTTTATTATTTCCACTTTTTCACCCGTGCAATAATAAATTATTACATATCCTCGCATATAAAGGGCTTTATTGGTCAAGGAGAGATCTTGGATTTAGAAAGTTAAGTTATTTTGTCTTTTATTGGACATCTGTGAACATAGATAATCAAACAAAGTTAGGATTCTGTTACCGACGCATTTTCTAGATATGAAATCCCTAAAGCAAGGTATCATGCCAACCCAAAATCTAAATGTAGCCTTTCCTACGTGCTACTTATTTCCTAGATGGGGAAAGCCCCCCCCATTACCCCCCCCCCTATATTAGCACCTTGTTCCTATTGTAAGAAAACACAACATCAAGAACCGTGGCTTTTGAGGGTGTTGTGGACTGAATGTTGATATGCAGTGGATCCTTACCTCATTTTGCCAATGTACCTGTGTTGTTTAATATTATATTTTTAATGCTTTATAAGATGGCAGTGCCCATTTCCCTCTGTCTTTGTGCATCGCTTTCAGTAACATTAGCCATAAGTTTCTGCCAGTTATATAAATGTTCAACTTAATAGGCAATATAGTCTGAAATATTTCAGTTGATTTCAGGCAACCCCAAGATATCTTTAATGCCAATCTTTGATTAACCTCCCCATAACATTCACAAATTTGTTCTTCTCCTGAGCGTCCATGAATGTACTATGTACCTGTTCATTCACCTTCAGACAGTTCTTTCTGTGTGGCTTATTTCATTTTGATGATTGCATAAACCCACTAAGATGTTACACTTCTAATGAAGCAGAGTATAACAAAGAATAATTTATTATGAATATATAAGCACATCACAGTTAGATTGACTTTAGCTATCAAGTGAAAAGAAGGATCTGAGACAGTTTCTTTCTCTTTCTCTCTCTGATTGGATTGAGAAGATGTATGGGTATCATTGATCATGTAAGAGGGTTCCATTTGGCTAATTGTTTGTGTATGTATATTTGTAAGCATATCTTTTCCCATGACACCAATTTGTTGATAGTTACCCTTAATGTGACATAGCTACTGCATAAATTGAATTTCTGTAAATGCAACCTTCATTATCCTAAATGCCAACTGTCATAATCTAGTTGAGGTTCAGGACCAAGATCTCTATTTTCCAGATAAATGCTGTTAATGTCTGTTTATTATTTTTGTAAAGATTTCATGGCCTGTCAGCCAGAATATACTATGTTCTTGTTTTATTGAAAAAAGTAATGTGTGTTTTTTTATATCTGCTGCACATTTTCATGGTATATATAACTACTTAATTCCACTTTCAGCAATTGGTGCTAAGATCACTCCTACAGTTAGTCAATCTGTTTTGCATATGAGATATTCGGTATTCTCATGGTCACTAATATATAAAAAAATTTTCAAGAAATTTTGTGGAACTTTTAAATGAAAATCAATTTTCAACCAGTGTGCAGTTAACCCTTTCAGGAGTATATTATGTGCCTCCGGGTTGACGTGCCGGGACTTATAATCGTCGCCATAGATGTGAAGACCACTCATGCCAAATCAATTCCCATTACCATTCTTGTAATACTCGAAGATACTTGTTTAGAGTTGCTTCATATTTTTAAAGTTCTACTGACAAACATTCTGATACACAACGAGACTGAAGGGTATTCTTGTGTTATATAGACTCCATAGTTGATCATATTCATCTATGTGTGAATCAATAAGAGTGTCGGCAACGGAGTTGAAATCAGTTGGTTTGTTGCATGTTATTTTTTTTTTTTTTTTTTGCATAGTAAAAATGAGAAAGTGTAAATGCAACTTAACACATTTAGTGGCAGAAAAATAATATTTTGCCATGATGTAACAAGAATAATCTGGCATCTTCCATACATACATCATGCATTGTACAGACATGTTCCCCGTGATAGTTTCCGCCAGTTGCTGGCAAGTGCGTACATGCCACCCATCAGGAATGGGTTAAAAAAAAAACGATGGACATATCCAGGGAATAAAATTTTGTGTCTAGTGGATAGTGTGTTATCTCCTCCTCCCCTCCCTCCTCCTCCTCCTCCTCCTCCTCCTCCTCCTCCCCCTCTTCCTCTCCTTCTCTCCCCCCCCCCTCCTCCTCCTCCTCTCCTCCCCCCTTTCCTCCTCCTCTTCTTCTTCTTCCTCCTCCTCCTCTCTTCTTCTCCTCCTCCTCCTCTTCTTCTCTCCTTCCTCTCCTCTTCCTTCTTCTTCCTCCTTCCTCCTCCTTCCTCTCTTCCTCCTCTCCTCTTCTTCTCTCTTCCCTCCTCCTCCTCTTCTCTTCTTCCTCTCTCCTCCTCCTCTCCTCTCCTCTTCTTCTTCCTCTCCTCTCCTCCTCCTCCTCCTCTCTTCCTCTCCTCCTCCTCCTCTCTTCTTCTTCCTTCTCTTCTCTCTCTCTCCTCCTCTTCTCTTCCTCTTCTCCTCCTCCTTTCCCCCTCTCCTCTCTCTCCTCCTCCTCCTCCTCTCCTCCTCCTCCTCTCCTCCTCCTCTCCTCCCCCTCCTCCTCCTCCTCCTCCTCCTCCTCCTCCTCCTCCTCCTCTCTCCTCCTCCTCCTAGTCTTCCTCCTTTTATTCCTCTTTCTCCTCTTACTCCTCCTCCTCCTTATAGTCCTTCTCCTTCTCTTAGTCCTCCTCTTCCTCTTAGTCTTCCTCCTCCTAGTTCTCCTCCTCCTCCTCGTAGTAATTATATATATTTTGTCTAATGTTCTAGATGCAGGAGACAACGCACTTTTCACTGGCCTTCAGGCTGGCCTGGTTACTGCACTGCCTCAGGAGAGTGTGGAGTGGCGACGCTCCTATGGGCGTCCTTCCCGGTGTGTCCATGTGGAAGTGGACTTTGTTCCTTTTGCTGAGGAATGCCTTGTGAAGGATGTCACACGGACAATCCTTGGCCAACCCATCTTCCACACCTACTGGACAGATTGTGCTGATGTCGAGGCCTACAAGAGCAGCACAAGGGACAGCCTGCAGGCATGGGTAACATCACTGAGGCAGCAAGGGATCACAGATTGGATGGTAGTGTTGCTGGAAACACCAGACACACGCAAAGGAAATAAGTTGATCCCAAGAACCACTGTCCTGGACAAAATTAAAAATGACTTTGGTGGAAAACAGGCTGAAAGATGTGTTTCTTTGATTGACCCTTTGAAGACGGATTCAAGATCTGTGGAATCGTGGCAGACTCTGCTCACAAAGATGAGGCATTTGTTGATGGTGGCATACAATAGGGCTCTTAACAAATTTGAAGAGAACATGAGAGCAGAGCGTGAACGACGCACAGAAAAATCTTGGTCATTCTGTTCATATTTTCTTTTGCAAGAAGAATTAGCTCAAGTTTTCCAATTGCTAGCATTACATGATGAAGCTTTAGTGCAGTATGATGAGTTAGATGCTCTCTTTACACAGTTTGTGCTGAATTCTGCTGCAGGGGATACTCCACAGTGGTTAAGCAACTTCAGCCAACCATGTGAGAAGTGGGAGGGTTTGCACCTCACCCCAGATCTAGATGCTGTCATTCAGGGGAAGATCCGTTCCAAGGATGTTACCCTGCTAGAGTTTCGCAACTACCTCTTCCAACGTCAGTGTGCCCTACTCTTCCTCCAGAACAAGCCTTGGGAGGTAGCCAGCCGAGCTCTGACATTCCTCCAGAACACTCTGGGAGAACTCAGCATCCTGGAAGTTACAGTTGCTCCTGGAGGCATTGCATGCTGGGGTGTCCTCTCCTGTTTGGAAGTCATAGATTCTCTACAATCCTTCAAGGAGCCATCTACAACAGATGCACATGCTCACCACACTGCCCCACTATGGGCCTACGCCAGAGATAAGTTACAAGAGTTAGGAAGCCTGTGTGGGCTGATGCCAGGATGTGAGACCAGCAGCTCCCAGCTCCACACAGTTATCTCACTGGTGTGTGGGATGGGCAATGACCCTCATGCGCATGACTATCACCAGGAGGATGCACCAGTCCATGACACACCTATGACGAGGCTTAAAGATGCTCTCTCTTCACCACAGGCATACAAAAAGCATTACCTTGACTTGTCTGAGGTGGCCATCAGCACCTACAAACACATTGGTCGAATCAGGTCAGCAAGGCTCATTGGCAAAGAACTGGCCACATTCTACATGGCACAGGGAGAGGCACAGAAAGCTGCTACTTTCTTAACAGACCAATTGACCATGTTTTTAGAGGAGAGATGGTTGCTTTTGGCTGCTCACACACAGCTCCATTTGTCACATTGTTACCTTTCCACCAATGACCTAGAGAAGTATGTTAAAACTTGTGCACAGTTAGCTGGTTCCACCCACTTGGGACAGGAAATGAGGGAGGAACATTTTGAGAAGATGAAGACTGCCTTAAATGATGTTGAAGATGGATCATCTCTCCTGATACCCTGCGACAGAATATTTGAGGTGGAGGGCCTTCGACTGGTGTCAGAGGACCGCATCATACTAGAATCAGAGGTTCTGGTAGAGCTTTCCATCTTAAGTAAACTTCCAAGTACTGTCATGTGCAACCAAGTATATGTTGTGTTACAGCATGTTAAAGAAGAAATAGGGTCACTCAAGACCTATTCCTGAATTAGAAAGGAAATCAAGTTCATCAAGCTCAGCATCACAGCCAAGCACGCGCAAATCACAGTCCTCCTCTATGGTGCACAGGAGCAGCTCAAACTCAGCTGAAGTGGAGCGAAAGAGCCTGACAAATGAGGCAGCAGCAGCAGAGACAGAAATGGCTAGGCTGAATCCACTCACACAACCTCTTCATATGAGCCTCCATCTGGAGTACAAGCAGGACAAGTCTCTTTCATCTGCCTCCATAACTTGTGTTAATTCTCATAAAGTACTCAGAAGAAGAGACAGCCAAGGTGGAATGTATAAGGTGGACCGTAGTGTTGCTAAGGAACAACACAAAGACAAGCTTGTGGCCAAAGAGGTAGTTATTGCCCCTGGGAAAAATACTATCACATTATCCACTAAAGTGACCAGTAAGGGCTGCTACACAGCCAGTCAAGTGGTTTTAGCATTAGAGAAGCTTGAATTTATTTGTGGTAAGAATCACATTGCAGGCCCTCCACTGAGTCTGGAGGTTGTAAGCGAAAATCCTCGTATCTTCCTGGGTCGCAGGGACCGTGACCTTCTGGCAGGACTGCATCAGCCAATGGTCCTCACAGTGCACAGTGGAAGCTGGCACATCAAGCAGGTATGTGTTAAGTGCAGTGTTAGGTGGAGATATTCTCAGTCATATGACCATTGTCAAATTTTTATTTTTATTATTTCATTTTAGTAGAAATGAGTATAGACTGATATTCATTATGAATTAGAAACTAGTGGATAAGAATTAACAATTTTATGATGTTGTATATAAAGGAATGGACCCTCCAATTCCTCAAATGTTAATAAACTTATCAAACTGACATTGATATTATTTTT
>NC_051403.1:30416686-30436686 GCF_015228065.2 Penaeus monodon
TTTTTAAAAAACAAAAAAAAAAAATTCCCCGGGAAAGGCAACGGGGGGAAAAAAATTTTCTAAAAAATAAAAACAATTACTTTTTTCAACAAAACAAGGAACATAGTATATTCTGGCTGACAGCCTGAACATCTTTACACAAATATAAATAACAAAATATCTGATACAACTAGCATTTTACTCTGGAAAATAGAGACTTTTGGTCCCTGAACCTCAAACTAATGGTACGGTTAGCCCTGCCAAATATTTCGTTGAATCCAACGATATCATGACTTGGAACCCCCCCCCGCCCATCCGTTTTGGTTACACTACGAAAGGGAAACACCAGCTGAGTCCACTGGATCGCAAGCATCAAAACAAATCGTGTCGCAGTCCCTCTTGTGGAAGAGGGATGTTTATATTAAAAAGGGACTTTTCTTGGGGGTACTTTTCTAAAAAGAGGGTAATTTGTCCGAATTCCAATTCTTACAGAAATATACAAAGACGTTCTTCCTCTTCAAAAAATATGCGCGTGTTTATGTTGTCCGTCAAAAATGAGATCCCAAGATATATTGCATTGTTTTCTTTTATTTTTTAAATAATAATTAATATCAGTATAATATAGATAAATTTACAATTATAATTAATAATTGTAAATTACTATTAAAATTTTAATCATAAATGCATAAATATACAATTACCTAATGCCATGTATACTATGACCTCAACGAGTATGACTTTTCCCGCTGAACATCGATGGACAAACGCTTGCCACGTTCGGAGAGGAGGCAAAAAACAGTGGAAATAAACCCAAATCGGTGGGCAATTCCACTCAAAATTTTTAATTCATGAATCGTGGCAGTGTAACCACACCTTAACAGACTACCAATGGTAGGATTAATGACAGGTTGGCATTTACAGAAATCAAGTTTATGCACATAGGCTATGTCACTTACAGGGTAACATCAACAAAATTTGGTGTCATATGGGAAAAAGTATCCTGTACAGAATATTACATACACAACAGATACAATTAGCCAATGGAACCCTCTTACATGATCAATGATACCCAACATCTTCCAATCCATCAGAAAAGAAAGGAAAGAAACTGTCTCAGATCTTCTTCTCATTTTTATAGCTAAAGTAAATCAAAACTGTGATGTGTTTATATATTCATAATAAGTTATTCTTTGTTATACTCTGCTTCATTAGAAGTGTAACATCTTAGTGGGTTTATGCAATCATCAAAATGAAATAAGCCACACAGAAAGATCTGTCTGAAGGTGAATGACACATTACATAGTACCTTCACATGGCAGGAAGGAACAACAATTTGTGAATGTTATGGGGAGGTTAATCAAAGATTGGCATTAAAGATATCTTGGGGTTGCCTGAAATCAACTGAAATATTTCGGGACTATTTGCCTATTAAGTTAAAAACATTTATATAACTGGCAGAAACTTATGGCTAAGTTACGAAAGCGATGCACAAAGGACAGAGGGAAATGGGCACTGCCAATTTTATAAAGCATTAAAAAATATAATATCAAACAACACAGGTACATTTGCAAAATGAGGTAAGGATCCACTGCATATCAACATTCAGTCCACAACACCCTCAAAAGCCACAGTTCTTGATGTTGTGTTTTCTTACAATAGGAACAAGGTGCTAATATAGGGGGGGGGGGTAATGGGGGGGGCTTTCCCGTCTAGGAAATAAGTAGCACGTAGGAAAGGGCCCTACATTTAGATTTTGGGTTGGCATGATACCTTGCTTTAGGGATTTCATATCTAGAGGATGCGTCGGTAACAGAATCCTAACTTTGTTTGATTATCTATGTTCACAGATGTCCAATAAAAGACAAAATAACTTAACTTTCTAAATCCAAGATCTCTCCTTGACCAATAAAGCCCTTTATATGCGAGGATATGAAATGATTTATTATTGACGGGTAAAAAAAGTGGAAATAATAAAAACTACACTACTGTAAACGTAAAAATAATCTATCTACATGAAAACAATGTAAACTAAATTTGAGGGAGCATACCGGTCACGATAGGTCTGCGCTTCATCTTTGCACTTCCCCCTCTCGAGGCCAGAGAGATCGCCCTTTCCCTCCGTCCTTCAGCGGCAGTTCTACGGCCTTCCGTCAAAGGTGGCACTTCTCTGGCCTGAAGGAGTGTCAACAGGCCCACAGTGCCAGTCAGCTGATTCCTTCGTTGGCCCTCTGACACACGAATGTAAAATACGCCCTCCGTCGCGAGCTTGCCGGCTCTGGTTGTCGCGCGCGGAAGGGACAGCAACCTTTGATGGCTGGCCGGCACGGGGCTGCGGGATTTATAAGAAGTCTATTGGGAAAATTATTAGAATTGTTAATAATGTGTAATTATTAATGATATTCAGCTATCAAAGAGTATTTGCTATAAGCAGGCAAAACACCCCACACACACCACACCACACAAACACACCACACACACACACACACACACACACACCCAACACACACACAACCACACCACACACCACACACACACACATACACACACGCACGCGCGGCGTGACCCCGCGACCACCTTTCCAACTTCCTTAACCCCCAAAACCCAAAGTCGTTTGAAACCTCCTCTCCCAAAATCACCCCCCTCTTTTCCCCCGAACACTTTGGCTTTCTTACAATTTATGCCGTTGATTGCGGGCTCTTATAATATATGTTTATGTTGCTAACGCAGACACTTTCAAACTCTGGCCGAGTATGAGCAGATGTACGGAAGTGCGCAGGTGTATTTGTTTGTGTAACGAGTCCATATTTTGTGTGGTGTGTGTGTGTGTGTGTGTGTTGTGGGGTTTTTGGTGTGTGGTGTGGTGTGTAAAGAAACACATGGGTTTTTAAATCACTAGAGCACGTATGCGGGCCCTTTTATGCGGGAAAGTTACTTATTTATATTTGTGTAGTACACTATACGTATGTGTATAATTAAGAGTACAAGATACATGTAAGGGGGGATACATGAGTATATATGCGTAGATATGTATATTTTGGTATGTAGTATTATTCTTGTGTTATGTATATGTATGGATGTGATGTAAGTATGGGGGGGGTATATTGTGGGGGGTTTGTGTGTGAGCAGTTGTGATATGTAAAGTGTGGTACATGTATATATAATAATAATATATATATTATATATATATAATATATAATTAATTTTTATATATATTTTTATTATAATATATAAAATTTGTATTATATATATATATATATATATATATTATAATAAACATATATAATAATATGACTGTTTAGTAGTATGGTATGTGATTTATGCTTGTATCATTATCTGTATATTGTGATTTTCAGGTATATAATTATTATATTATAATATAATTAATTTTAAAATATAATTTATATATTTTATATTAATTAAATATTATATATATATATATATATATATATATAATATTATATTATGGGGAGCCAATGTGTACCATAAACATATTGGCTACAGGTGCGTAAGCATGGTTACTAAATATATGTGTAGTATAGTAAAGTAGGTGTAAAAGATAGTTATCGCATATTTGGGTGCGTATACACATATGTTGTGATATGAGTGAGCAGTGTCTATAATGTGTAGCATGTGCATGTGTGTAGTTGTTAATTTAGGATGTATGTATGCATATAAAATTTCATAGGAGCATATGTAAAAGTGTATGTTGCATTGCAATGGCAACTATGTTTTCACTAGGTGTCATATGGATAAATAAAATAAGATTAATATATGCAGAATGCACACATTGTCATTTGATCTCAAGCCCATGCTAGGGGATAACCCGGTGTGTGACGGGCCCCGTGCGTTGTGATCATACTCTACACTAGAAGGGTAAACCCCCGCTGGAGGGGTTATCAGTGGCATTCCGGTCATAATACTATCCCTCCCACCAAGATACCCCTAAGCCAGTAGGTGGGGGTAACTCGGCTGTCTACCTATCAACCAAAAATCATGACTGCACAAACAGAGCAACGGCCTCATTCCCGGAGGCAAAGGAACCCTGGTTACAGCGGCGACCCAGAATCGCTCCGGAGCACAGGATGCTAAAAATCTCCGTTTAAAGACAGGTCGCCCCACGTTGATGAACTTTGAAACATACAATACATGAGAACTGAATCGACTTAATAAATTACTTGGGGGAACTTTCTTTCTTTAAATGGGATGCTGTAGGACTCTGTGAAGTTAAAAGACTAGGCGAAGAGCAGAAAATACTAAATGGACACGTGCTCTTTTGGGAGAGGTAAAGCCCAGGGTAGCAGGAAGGAATTAGGGGTAGGTTTTTTAGTTCACAAACGTTAGAAAAGAATATCGCGAAATTCAATAGTGCAAGTGAAAGAGTGGTTTTAATAACAATAAAACTAAATAATAGGTAAAGATTGTTCAAGTCGTGCCCCAAACCTGCAGCCACAGTGATGAAGAAATAGAGAGCCTCTATGAAGATGTTCATTTAGCCACCGAGAGTAAAAACACATTTCACAATAATTATGGGATTTTTTAATGCCAAAATGGGTAAAAGACAGAAGGAGAAATCGTGGAAGTGGACACGGGAAGTCGCCATCTGACATAAAAAACGAAACTGACTTATAATTTTAAATAAGTGCGTTATAGTAAAAAACGCAAAAAATATAGGGTCTGAAAGTATCGTCAAACCGGGACAAAATAGAATTAGCTGAACTAACAAAGACTATAAATAAAAGAATAGAGAAGATGTACGGAAATTCAATACTCAAATATAAATGAAACAGTGACCCCAAGTACCAGCATAATACCAGTTTAAAGGAGACTCGGAATAGGAAGAAATCAAATGTATGCAATAAAGAAATCAGGCAGAGAAGTGGATGTAAAAATAATGAAAGCATAAGAATAGTGGAAGACTTTACTGGGATCTATAAACTCAAATGAACAGCCACGGATTAGAAACCAACGCGGTAACTAGAGATATACCTAACATCACACCAGAAGAAATAAAAAGAACACTTAAAGGCATGAAAAGAAGGGGAAAAAACCACGTGAAGACGGAATTAGTATAGACCTTATAATAGATGTAGGAAAATTGCAACAGCGAATCTAGCCAATCTTTTTAACCCAAAAGCCCTTTTCGACGGAAAAAAAAATTTATTTTGATACATAAAAAAGGGGAAAAGAAAGATCTAAAAAAACTACCGACCAATAAGCCTCCTTTTTGTTACTTACAAACTGTTCACAAAAGTCATTACAGTTCGCATTTCGACAGTCTGGATGCTAACCGGCCTAGAGAACAGGCAGGCTTTCGGAGTGGATACTCAACAACAAGAACACAGCCACACGCTCACCCAAATAAGAGAAAAAATAAACGGGAAAATAGGAAACCCGTGTATGGCATTTATCGACTTTCAAAAAGGGATTTGACTCCCTACAAATACCAGCAGTACTAGAAGCTATTCGAAGACAGGGAGGTATATTGTAAAATATTGGAAGATATATATACGAAGATGGGACAGCAAACATCAAGCTTCACACTGAAACCGATAAAATACCAATCTAAAAAGGTGTTAGTGTTAAACCAAAACTGTTTACAGCTTTCCTTGAGGAAATATTAAGAAGCTAGAATGGAATGGAAATGGTATCAAATTAGGAGACGAATACCTAAACAAACTCAGATATGCAGACGATATTGATCTCGTAAGGGAATCTGCAAATGAAATGCTGCAACTAATCAATTATCTGAATAGAGAATACCTGAAAGTCGGACTTGGGAATGAACCCAAAAAAAGACCAACAGTAGAGTTAAATTCGAACAGATACATCTACAAGGGAAGCATTAGAGGTAATGGACAAGCATATATACCTAGAGAAACTTGTACAAACACATTTTAGCGAGGTGAATCTGCAAAAGAAATGCAGCAACTAAAAACGATCTAAATAAAGAATATCTGCAAAGTCGGACTTAAGATGAACAAGAAAAAGACTAAAATCAGTTCATCAGCAGAGTTCAATTCGAACAGATACATGTAAAAGGCGAAGCACTAGAGGTAGTGGACAATTATATTACCTAGGGCAAACTCGTAAAAACAAACAATTTAGCAAATAGGAAATTAAGCGATACATCAATCTAGGATGGAGACCCCAGTAGCATACTAAGAGGCTCCTTCCATTATGTTTAAAAAGATAAGTTTTAACCAATGTTTCTTTCCCAGTTATGGGCCTATGGATCAGAAACATGGACTACAACCAAAATTTAAAGGAGAGGAAAAACCCCTCCATCCCAGAGAGGGATGGAGAGGTTTTATGCTGGGAATTAGCCCAAGAGATCGGATGAGGCGACGTAGATTAGGAAATAGACAAACGTGGTAAGATATACATGGGAGCATCAAAAAGAAGAAATGGCAATGGGCAGGTCATATATGTGGAGACAGTACAACAAATGGACAAAGAAACAGACTGGGCTATAGATAACATAAAGACCAAGGGCCAGACCAATGACAAATGGCGTGAAATATAACGAACTTGGGGCAAAGACTGGAAACAAAAATGCAAGCAGACAAAGTTGGAAAAGATTGGGAGAGGCCTACGTCTTGCAGTGGATCGATTCAAAACTGATGATGATAAACATATACATATATATTATATATATATAATATCTATTTTTATATTTTTATATATTATATATATATATTATATATATTTATATATTATATATACATATATATATATATTATATATATAATTATATATATATATATTTTATTATATATGTTGTGTGTATATATAAATACATATACATATCATACAAACATAAGGTTTATTTCCATATGACACTAGACACTGTCACTAATTTCATTCACGACAGTTCCCGGGCCTGTCGCGACAGCAACCCTGCCAGTGTTCCTACGCTTGTTGGCAAGGCTCGATTCCACCCCTATTCCTAAGATCGTGCTTAAGTTGACAAATCTGATTTTGTTTTTAAAATTATATTAAATTATTAACAGTTTTTACTGACATTACATTAGGATAAGCAGTATATACAAGTTCTTCGTTATCGACATCTTAAAATTACAAAAAAAACGATTTAGAACCAAAAATCAGTGGGAAAGTGCGCGAACCTAAGCGTCTCCTATCATACTCTTTCCTTCGTCAATCAACGTCGGTTTCAGACAACTCATGCTTTAAAATTTTTGATATGTAACTTTTTTTTAAATTTGGGATTTTAAATTACATTTAAAGGATACATGAGTTTACACCTTCATATTCAATTATATGTACACAAGAATAAACTGATTATGTAGAACATAATATAGTTCCGTAATATTCTTTTGACATTCAAACGTATTCTGTGAAACAAACATGAATCTGCCTTAGATACTTCCCGTATCTCATTCGTCATGGAACACTTTCGGAGGCCTGAATATGCACAAGGCTAAAGCATAAATGATATAAAAAAAAGAACAATAATTACTATTGTTCCCTGTGTATGACACTAAAATATGTTAATCAAAAGCGTAGGCATACGAAAGATAACCCAAGATTTCGCTCTTCTTAGCCATGGCCTTTTTAATATGAAAACATTTTCACAACGATAGTAGTGTAGGTTTTGAAGCTAAAATTTTATTGTTGCTAGAGTATGGCAATCTAGTGAAATGTTCACATGTTTCCCCATATTGCCTAAAGTATTGAAAAATATTTCTTAGGATCACATTATGGTCATAGACGTAGAAATATCTTATATTATATCACATTGCATATCCCCATAAAAAATGGAAAATGAAAACAAAAAAATGCATTATATATATAATATATATATATATATTATATATATATTATTATATATATATACATATATTATATATTATAGATAGATAGATAGATAGATAGATAGAAAAGATAGATAGATTTTAATATTTCATGTTTTATACATATGTGTGAATATATATATTATTATATATATATATATATATATATATATTATATATATATATATATTTTATACGTATGTATATATACCTATAGGTAAACACCGGCACTCTCCGTGGAAAGGAACTAGGGCCCCTACCACGTACTCACTCCAAGAGCATCACAACATGAAAACTGCAATTGGGTATCATGCTGTGACCACGGCGGCCCCAAACATGAACCTGCCGTAAAAAAAAAAATGTAATTCTTTATGGTTATCAGTTTCCTTAATTTATTTCTTTTTACACATTATTAGGGTTTTAAAAGTGTTTACCGGGGACGGCGGTGGCCCGAATGGTTCGAGTCACCCCGGGTGGCGCGTTGTTTCCCTTGGGCAAGGAACTTCACCTTGATTGCCGCCTAGCCACAGGGTGGCCAAGCCAGCCCAAATCAGTTTCCGGGTAAATAGAGAATGGTGACTCGATAAAAAAAAAAAAAAAAAAAAAAACAGGCGGAAGGCAAGGCAAACCCCCGTTCTAAATTGCCAAGAAATATCATGGAAGCCCATGGTCGCCAAAGGCCGCGGTGGGCCCAAATGGTTGGAGCGTCGACTCAAGACTGTCACGACGGCAAACTGAGTTTGAGGGTTCGAGTCACCAGCCGGCGCGTTGTTCCCTTGGGGAAGGAACTTCACCTCGATTGCCTACCCAGCCACTGGGTGGCCAAGCCCGCCCAAAGTCAGTGCTGGTCCCAAGCCCGGATAAAAATAGAGAGAATGATTACCTAAAAAAGGTAACACCGGCACTCTCCCTGGAAAGGAACTGGGGATCCTACCACATATCACTCCAAGAGCATCACAACGTGAAAACTGCAATTTTGGTATCATGTTGGGCCACGGCGGCTCAGACATGAACCTACCGTTAAAAGAATTAATAAAATACATATAAATATATATATATAGTATATAGATATAATATATATATATAATATACATATATATAATTTATATATATATATATGTATATATATATATATATATATATATATATATATATAAAATATATATATATATATATATATGTATATATATTATATATATTATATTATATATATATATATATATTATATATTATACATATTATATGTGTGTGTGTGTGTGGTGTGTGTGTGTGTGTGTGTGTGTGTTGTGTGTGTGTGTGTGTGTGTGTGTGTGTGTGTGTGTGAATTTCATCGTATCTAGGTTCGATTTACCTAAAATTATTTAAATCAGTGAAAGTGCACACACCAAGCGCCGCATGCGAGTACGTGGGTACATCCATGCACCTGACGCCCGCGCGCTATGTGAGCACGACCGCTGTTTAAATATTTTAGGTAAATCGAACCTAGTTTCCCTTTGGGCAAGGAACTTTACCTCGATTGCCTTTTTAGCCACGGGGGCTAAATAAAAATTCAATGTCCCCTGCATTACTCCATTACCCCAAGTCAGTGCTGGTCCCAACCCCCGGGATAAAAAAAGGAAATGATTACCTAAATGGGTAACACCGGCATCTACGGGGAAAAGGAACTGGGGACCCTACACTACTCACCCCAAGACATCAAAATATAAAAATAAATTAAGTATCATCTGTGACGGCGGCGGCTCAAAATAAACCCTACCTTTAAAAAAAAATGTTTTTATATATATTTTATTTTAATATATATATATAATTATATATATATAAAAATATATATATTATATATGATTGTGGAAATGTAAAAGAGTTCCTTATTTTGGGAGCTTTTTTTAAACAAATCATATGTGATTCACGGGAGAAAAAAAGAAAAATTTCCCTTTCCCCAAAAACGCCACAATTGCTCCAATAACTCGGGAAGACCGAAGCATTACCTTACGGACAAAGCGAGGTTACTGAACCTTGTTTCCCCCAAACTGTATCATAGGGTTCTAGGTTGATGTTGACGTAGACAGACAAGAAAAAGTCAATAGTTTTGAATGTGGTTTTACAGACGATACTGCATATTGCTGGACAAGAGAAGACGAATGATGAATGCTGAGAAAAATAAAGTAAAGACCACTGTTGGACTTTTAAACAGAGGAAATTAAATTTATTGGTCTTATGGAATAAAAGTTTTGAAAAAACTTGTAAAGGGATGGTGATGGGAAAAACAGGGGAAAGGAAAACCGAAGAAAAGACTGAGCGGCAATTAAAAGATATTTCGGGCCTAAGTAAATTGAACAAAAAATCCAAAAAATCAAGGGGTATCAAAAACCCCATTAAAGTAATTTACAAAAAACAAAATACAAAAATTCAAAGATTATTGCGACAAGAAAAGGAAAATTTTTAAATGAACATTGCCAGAGAATTGAAAACTGTTCTATCAATAAGACAACTAAAGAACTTCCCAAGGAGAAAAGAAACATCCACAAAATTTAGCCCTACAATGGACACTATCAAACTGAAGATGGACTTTTTTTATGTGATGAAAAGAAGTAAAAGATAGATGGAATCAATATTGTTCCCAACCTTACAAAAAGGGTAAAATTAACAACACATTAATTAGACTAAATGACGCGAAGAGAACCACCCCACTGCTAACAAGTTATAAAACCCATAAAAGAGTTAAAGAATAACAAAGCCCGGGAAAATTAAAATAACACATAAAAATCAAGAACGGGGCAAAAGTGTTGAATACTTCTAAAAATTTTTGTATAAAAATTTGGAATGAAAGAAGATGGCCAGAAGACTGGGAAAATCATTTTTTGCCCCCTACCCAAAAAAAGTGACGCCCCCAAAACAACAATAACGGACTTGCATTAAAAAAGTACAACAGCAAATTTTTTTTGAAATTATTGCCTAAGAATGAGTTTTAAGTTAAAAGAAAAAATTTCGACGAACAAGCGGTTTTTTGCCCTGGAAAAGGTACCAAAACCAGATTCTAAAACTGGAATTGATCATGAGAAAAAAGAGAACCCAGAAAGACCCTTCTGTTTTCATCTTTCTTTAAAGCTTTTGTATGTTGATAAAGATATCCTTGGAATAACATGAACGATATAAATTTCCAAACCATAAAACCCTAAAAAAAGCCATGTTTACCAAAAACAAGCTCTTAAAAACCATTATGGGTTAAAAGAATGGGTTTGAAAAACAAACAGGAGTGCGAAAGGGGTTTCATTCTGTTCCGCACCTCTTTAACAATATTCTGAAAAAAAATTTTAGAGGGGTTTTGGAGAATTTTTAAGGAAATGTAGATGTTGGAGATACAAAATATAAATCTAAGGACGCCGAGATAAGTTTGATTTCCAGCATATCGCGAATACAACACTACTAATAAGTTTTTAAAAACAACGAAAAGGCTGGCTTTTTTCTTTAAAGCCAAGAAAACTAAAATCTGAAGATTAAAGATAACCGGGAATGAACAAAGATGAAATTTAAATCAATGAAGGGGTTTTGGAAAATGTGAAAAAGTTCACTTATCTTGGAAAGTTTTAAATAATAATATGATGATTCACCGAGGTAAAAAGAAGAATTACCCTTTCCAAAAAAGCCACATTTCTTCAATAACATCTGGGAAAAACCGAACATTACCTTCGGAAAAAGCTGAGGTTATGAACTCATTAGTTTTTTCCCCAATCGATCATATGGTTCTGATTTTGGTCTGAAAAAGATAACAAGAAAAAAAATCAGTAGTTTTGAAAAGTGGGGGTTCAGACAGTATGCGTATTGCTGGACCAAAAAGAGAATATGAAGGCTGAAAAAATAAAATTTTAAAGACCGGCTGTTGGACCCTTTAACAAAAGGAAAATTAAAAATTTATTGTCATTGAGAGAAGTAAAAATATGAGAAAAACTTGTGACAGGGATGGTGATAGGAAACAGGGAAAAAGGCAAACCGAAGACAAAACTGAGCGACAATATCAAGATATTTGCGGGGGTGACGATGGTACAAGTGGAAAGAAAAACGCAAAATCGAGTTGAGTGGGTCAAACGACATACCGTTATTGATGATGATGAAAATAATTAAAAAAAAAAAATAATATATTATATATATTTTGGGGGGTTGTGTGTGTGTGTTTGGGTGTGTGTTGGTGCATAGAGATGCAAATACATCAGTCTACCTAAAAGTAATAATATCCTCAGTAACATCCCATCGATGCTGAAAAAATACACCATGATGCAACACAAATTTTACTTTTCCCGTTTCCTTTTTTGTTCTTTTGGGTGGATGCTTCATGTGCAGGTGAGTGAAGGGTGGGGTGGTAGCCTAGATGAGTTAGGTGCCTGCATGCTTTTTTTCGCTTGCGCTGCCAACCAAATGGGTAGGCCTATGCAAAAAAGGGGTAACTTGCTACCCTCCCCTTGCCATTCACAGCCTCTCCATCTCGAGACTTCTGCTGCCTCCCCGTGGGCCCCCCATGGATACTGGTCACCTTGCGGTCCCAGAAAACTGTGGGGGGAAACTCAGACAGCAGGGGGCCCCAGAGGACGGATTGGCCCCCTGGAATTGGACACAGCTTGGTCCCTACCAAATCCGCCCCCTTTGCCACCCTGGGGTGGGAGGTGGGGTTTCCCGCCCTCCTTCCCCCCCGATAACTTACTGGCAACATCAAAGATAAATGGATATGCTGGGGGGAGGGGAGCTATCCCTCCCTCCCAGCAAGCAAGGTGGGCTGTGGGTCCCACAGGGAGGGCAAATGGAACTGGAGTTACTTGTCCCGTCTGCGCCCCGGCAGGTGCCAACCCACCATGAAGCTTGTGGGACAAAGCCCTAGGGAACCCCACAGGCAGATGGGGGGGTTCCACAGCCTGTCGACCTCGTTTATTTGGGGCAGTGTCGACAGGATGCGGCAGAGGTGGCATGCACCCAGAGTGACTGCCTGAGGCTTAACCTCAGGCGAGCTTTCCGGGTAGGTGCTTGGAACATCCGATCGTTGCGGCAGGATGAGCGGTTATATGCTATCTAGGGAATTGGAGCGACTTGAGGTGGGTGCCCTCTCGGAGGTGAGAAGACCTGGCAGTGGCACGATCAGTATGGGTGGGTACACTTACTACTGGTCGGGCCGCAGCATTGGTCATCACCTCCAGGAATAGCCATAGCCATCTCCAGCCGACTTCCACCCTCGGTAGTTGAGGTGACACCGGTTGATGAGTGTATAATGGCATTGAGACTGAAGCATGCCTTTGGCTTCATGTCTCGTATTGTTGTATATGCTCCACTGATTTTTGGTAAACTTCAACCCGCATCGCTGAACATGGTATAGCGATATGGGTACAGAGGCCAAGGAGATTGACCACATTCTTGTTATCACAGCGATGGAAGATCTACCATAACTGTAGAGTTTACCAGAGTGTCGAGTTCCGTGGCACGGACCATAGGCTGGTTGTGGCTACCCTACGGGTCCACTTCAAAACTCCCCGTCCCTCCAGTGGCCACTCCAAGGTGTTTCACTTGGATAGACTGAGGGAGGACGAGTGTGCCATGGGTTCACCATGGCAGTCTCTGACCGATTCGCAGAACTTGAAAACCTGACGGACCCAGTTGCACTATGGGAGTTCTTCAAGCAGGAACACACTCAAAGCAGCCCAGGAGTCCATTGGCATACGCCTGAGGGCAAGGCAGAATTCTATCTCCCTGGAGGCTATTGGAGACCACTGAAGCATGTTGCATGGTTCAGCTGAATGGCAATCAGATCTTGCTGGTGCATAGGCTCAGCCCACTGCTGAAAAGGGACAAGGAACAGTTCTGTGGGTGTGTGCTGATCGTTTGTTTTATAGTTGATAAACAATTTGAATTCCTTCTTGGTTAAATATAACATGTAGTTGACAGAAAAAAAAATATATATATATTGTTACGCCGACCGCCTCGTCTCTCTGCCACCAACACAAGGCCCAGGCTAGAGACGGGGTGTTATATACAGGGTCGTGAACACTAAACAGCTCCAAAAGCCCCCGAGCACCACAGCGTCCCAAAAACCGGGGAAAAGGAAACGCCAAGGGGCGAGGCAGGGCACGAAGTAAACACAGAATGAAGTCTTTCCTTTATTTCCACAAGTATTTACCCGTACACTTTTCTATAGGCACAATACAGGGGGACCCAGCATGGTCAACAGCACATACAGCTTATAACAGGGCAACACAAATTACATCAGGTCACAAGGGCACACAAAGAGGTCTTCACAGGAGCAGCACCCCACCGCGTTCCTCGGCTTGTTCCTCTGCTCCTCCGCTCACAGCCAGCTGCGTCCCTGTTTGCCCAGGTCCCTTTATGTTAACACATTTTTTCGCACAGAGACAAAGACCCACTGGCGTAGCAATATATTATATTTTGTGTGTAAATATATACATATACATGAGCATGGATATATATTTTTTTTTCTTCTTTTTTTTTTTTTTTTTTTTTTTGTTTTTGTTGGGTGATTCAGTAAATCGAGTAAATGGAAGAACGCTTATTTAAATTTTTTAAAATATTTTTACTATCGGGTTTTGTTGTAAAACGAAAAACGGGTAATAACTAAAAAGAAAAAACAATATTGGGGAGAGGCATACTTTAATAAGATTAATCTATTGTTTTTCAAAACCTTGTCTAATCCCTGGGGGCAGAGATGGCGTGCCTTTGTGAGGTCTTGATTTCCTTCGTAACACTTACATTCATTTAGCATGATCGTTTTCATATTAGGGGGTTCTGTCATTAGCCATTCTAAACCCCTGACAATATTCGGCCAAACATTTTTCACTGGATCTGAGCAACATGCCCTGTTTGGTCGCGGAAGGACTTCCATGTGGTTTTGGTCATCGAACCATTTTGTAACTGCACTAGATGTTGTGTATTGGACAGTTATCCTGAGGCCTTATTTCCACTGTCAAAAACTGTCATGCTACTCTTTCCAATGACTCCTCCCCTATTAATGGGGCGGAGTCATAAATAAACTCCTGCACCACGCTGATGAGCCACTCGTCTTTGAGATTTTGCAGAGCTCAGACCCCTTTTTCCATAGCATGCAACACAACAAACATATAAGTCGTCTGCCACAGGAGCTACCCTGGTGTCTGGGGCCTCTTATCACACTCGGCATTGTTGTTTTTGAGTCATAACGTAGATTTCCTAGAATAAACCTCTGATTTTTCAGAATTTTCAGCACTGTACCTTCATTACCTTGATTTTGCAGGTCGCACGAGACTACAGTAGTGGTAGTGAGCCACCCCACCTCAGACCCGCAGCACCTCTTCTACACCAGGGTAGCCTTTATGGGCAAATGACCCCTGGGTAAGTTGGCCCAGTAGTCTGAGGCATCCTTTTGGGGCACTTTTTCTTTTATTCTGAATCTTTCCTCTCTTCATATGACTTTCCCTGAGCCTACCGGAGTACCCTTGTGGGCTCCCGTATTCGCCTGGGGGGTGGGCATCAAATTAACCGTCTTCACTTTGGAAAAATTCAATACCTCTTTGGTACTGGAGAAACGCAACCAGGCTTCCATTGGGGAGGTAGAGGGCGGAAACTACTCACTCTTAGCTATTGCTTCAACTCCCAGGTTAATGACTTGATTAAACTGACGCAGGTTCATGATTTGAAAGTAAAAAGTAACTATCCCTATTGGCCCCAATACCTGTAAAGGAGTAATCTTTAAAAGGGATTTGAGGACAATGGAGGAGAGCGAAATTTTTGAAAATATGAAAGGGCCAAAGCATAGTGGACTTTAACTGCATGACCAAGAAAAACGGGAATGTGCGAACAAAAACCAGATTGTGCTTTTTGACTTTTGCTTCAAGTAAAATTCCTGAGTGTTTCACAGTTGGATACGAACGTGTCCAAGTGCAACCTTATATTCAAAAACCTTTGCGCCATCTCCTACTGCAAGGTCATGTTAACAGTAGGCTTTGCTTTTTTTTAATTCCAGAAATTTTGCTATTTCCCCAAGCAGTGCGGTTTCCAAAAGGGGACCCAAATCTCTTGATAAAACTAGTAAATTTGGGAAATAGTAAAATTCTTAGAAAATTTTCCAAAAAAAAATTTTTTCATTTCAGTTTTTTTAATATAAAAAAAAGCCTACGACATGACATGGCTATGGCCTACTTAGAAAACCCGTTTTGTTTTTGGATTACGTGGAAATTTTTCCCTTTTTTTTTATTAAAAAATGTCCCTCTGACAGAACTTTTTTGTCAAACTCTTTTCGGACAAGGTCACCTTTGGGGGAACATGACATGGCAATATGGCCTCTTTAAAAACGTTTATGCTTTTGGTTTAAACGGGGAAAAACTTGCCTTTTTTTTAAATTCAAATGTCTTCTCGCAGAAATTTTCTCTTTTCAAATTTTTTTTTCGGACAATGTCACTCTTTCGGACATTTTTGCCCAGGCAAAAGGGGGTCCCATAAGGAAGTGTCTTTTGGGCCAAAATTTTTTCTATGATGATAAATGCCATCTTCCCCAGCTCCTCCTGGGAATCTTAAATACTCACTTTTCCTGTTTATTGTGCTTTAAATGGCTTCCAGCAGAAAATGCAGAATTCTCGGAAAATCGCACCCAACTGGCATTTGGGATATGATTCATAGCTGGGGCCCGTGGGGTTTTTTAATTTTTCCACAAGAAAAAAGATTGGGGAAAAATTTTTTTCACATAGTCTGCCAATTTTTGGTCTACTTTTTGAGGGTAAACTAAACCCGGGAAAAGACCCCTTTGGTCTTTTAAAAAAATAAATGTCAAAAGCACTACTTTATTAAAGGTTTCCTTTTCGGTAATAAATGGGGGAGCTGATAGAAAACTTTGCTAATGATATAAAAAGGGCCCTTTAAATTAGGTCAAAAGTAGATTTTTGGTCAATCGTTTATGGTTCGGCATAAAACCCCTTTTTGAAAGGTTTGGATGTTGCGCAAATGCTTTTTTTTGCGTGTGTTTTCTTGGGTCCCGAAGTGACTTGATCGAGCGTCTTGGGGGGAGTAGGGGAAACCCCCCCTCCACTCAGCGGGGCCAGTTCCACTGACCCTAAAAGGGAAAAGGGTTTCTCGAGCCCGACTCCCCCAAAGGGAAAAAAGACCCTTAGGCCCTTTGCCATCGAAAACCCGGGTTTCATCAAAAAATAGCCCCCAGGGGAAACCCCCAAACATTTTTGAAAAAAAAACCCCCCCCCAAAGTCCCCTAGTTTGCCATACCATATATTAAAAATTTTGCCCAAAATACATACTACAACATTTTATATATAATTTATCTATATATATTATTTTAATAGATATTTTTAAATATATGTGTGTGTGTGTGTTGTGTTTGTGTGTGTTGTGTGGTGTGGGGTGTTGTGTATTTTTTAAATTTTATTTTAATATATATTTTAATAATATATATATATATAATACATTTATATTTTTTATTATTATATAAAATTATATATAATATATATAATGTGTGTGTGTTGTGTTGTGTGTGGGGTCTGTGTGTGTGGTGTTGTGCACATATGTAAAGGTACATAAATGTATGCTTTATATATAAAATATATATATTATATATATATAATAAAAAATTTTTATTATATTTTAAATATTTCTGTAAGGGTACATATCAGTTTTTTTTTTCCCTTTTTGGGGATAGGGATTGATATAAAAATAAGATATTCTACATCTATGACCATAATGTGATCCTAAGAAATTTTTCCCTAAATACTTGGGCAATAGGGGAAACATGTGAACTTTTCATTTAGCCCCCGCTATGCTCTAGAAACCAATTTTTTATTTTGAAACCTACCCCAAAATTATCTTTTGTAAAAATGTTTTTCATGTTAAAAAAGGGGGCCATGGCAAAGGGGGAGGGGGATTTACTCGGAGATTTTTTCCCAAAATTTTGGGTTTACAGAAGGGTTTTTTGTAGGGTTTCAAAAGAATATTACGGAAAATTATTTAAATTTTTCTACAAAATCATTTTAAATTCTTGTTTTCATATTTTTTTGTTATAAAAGGCCCGTAAATTCATGTTTCCCTTTTTAAAATTTAATTAACTTTTTTTTTTAAAAAATTTGTGAAAACCTTCAAACTTTTGAAGTGTAAACCCCCGAAACCGACGTCGTAGACGAAGGAAAAAGTATGTTTGGGGATAGTTTAAAGGGCCCCGCATTTTCCACTGCTTTGGGGAAGTTCTAAATCGTTTTTTTTTTAAATTTTTTAAAAATGTTGAAACAAAACTTTCACACTGCTATTTCCTTTTGGCAAAAATCAGAAAAAATAGGGGGTTTGAAAATTTAAACCAAAATTAAAAAAATTAAATTCAGATTCGTAAACTTAAGCCTGAGGAAATGTCGCGTGAAAATTACGACATTTTCTAGTTTCGTAAGATTTTTTTTTTTTTTTGGGCTTTGGAAAAAAGGCCCCTGCACCGAATATGATTTTTTCGGGGAAGGGGCCAAAAGAATAGATTTTGGCTCAAATTTTTAAAAATTTTCCTTTTTTTTCAGTGAGTTCCCCCAACACCATGCAAAAAATTTCTATCCCTGTTTGGGTTCCTGGCAAATCCTCGCCGTTTCATAGTATGCGCCCTGTCACGCCCTGAAAGGGGAATTTGATGATATATAATAAACCCAATAAAATTCAGGGTATAAACAATTTTTAAATTAAAAAATTTTGGAAAAGTTTTATGACAAACTAAAAAAGGATTATTTACCCTTTTTATTTTTTTCTCCACAATGGAGCTTCCCGTACGATCTCCACACCTACTAGGCGAAATGGGGCGAATGTTGGTAAAGTCTTTTTTTCAAACCCCTGATAAACCCTTTTGTGATGGATCCCTTCTGCGTGTAATCGTTTTTCGGCTTGTTAGTGGGCTGTAGGTCCCTTTTTTTGGAAAAATTTTTGGCTCTCCCGGTTATTTCACTGGGGTGAAATTCCCTTTTCCCTCATCCCCCGTGATTCCCGCCTCTATTTGCAGTTTTTACATTGGGCCCTTTCGGGCCACTTAAAAAGTATAAACTTGCATAAAGTCATTTTTGGGGCGTCAAAATACCATTTGGAAAATATGTTTTTTTCTTGTTTAGGGTATATAGGATTTGCCTCGAAATGAATTTCAGAATAAATGAAGATTCTTTTCATAAAAAGTATCAAAAATATTTATTTCGTGGTTTTTTATTTTCTATGTTGTTCCTCTTTCTTCAAAATACTTAAGTTCCGATTAAGAAACAACGTTCAGATGCTTTTTAACCCCCGGAAATAATATTTCTATCGGGGGTTTCAATTTAAATTATTTTTTCAAAGCTTACTTCACTGGGATATACTGCCTAAAAAAAGTAAGGCGAGAGTTTAATTCCTGTTTTATCAGAACGAACCCAAAATTTTTCCTTTAAGATTCAAAAATTTAAAACGCACATTTTATTGGGAGTAAGTTTTTAGACTTTGTTTTCCCCCCTTTCCCCGGAACCCCAACCATAGTTTTAAACGATTGGGAAAAAAGAAAAATTCATTTTTTTCTCTCAGGGTGGGCGAATTTCGCCCCCTCAAGAAACGCCACCACTTGCGGAATAATAATGGCGAAAATTATTGTCAGATTTTAAAAACAAGATAAAAAAATTCCAAAAATAATCGAAATTTTTTCCCTATTGTTTTTGCTACTCCTCACCAAACACTGACTTCGTATTTCTATAAACCTCACCACAACCCCCCGTACGCCTTTGCACGCACCAAAACACACACACACACCACGCACGCACGCAAACCCCGCACACCACAACACCGCGCACGCCCCACACGGACGACACACACACGCACGCACCAACCACACACACACACCAAAGGGCCCCAAAAGCACACACACCCCGGGACGCAACGCCGCCGCACCTTTACACCACGCACGCACAACCAAGCAAAACCCCACAACACCCTGCACGCACGCACCACCTTAAAGCATTAAAACCACCCCGCCCCATTTAAAAAGCTACATATTCATTTTAACCCTACTGCGGTTTTACGTTCACTAAAATTTTTGTAAATTTAATAAAATAATGCCGCATGCTTTTTTTTTTTATTTTAATCAGTGGGTTTTTAAAGTTTTATTCGATTTGCCCCTTGCTTAAAGGTGCAGCTAAAGAAACCCCTTTAAAAAAGATATCAGCGAATTTGAAGAAATTTTTTTTTATACAGCTGCCCTAC
>NC_051403.1:30440313-30443389 GCF_015228065.2 Penaeus monodon
GGGCATTTGTTTCTTTTTTGGCCCGAAATAAAAAATTTTATTAAAAAAAAAAAAAAAATACTGTCACTTCCAAAATGGGAAAACAAGTTTTTTGCATAAATCCCTGAGCAGGCAACAGATAAATAGCTTCTAATGCCAAAACATCAAATTTGAAAAGTTAACTCAAAGCCTCTGGGAAAATTTTGTGTCCCTTTTATATTTTGTGAAATGTCTCTGCAAAAAAAACACCCTTGAATGCTTACCCACAAAGGAGTAAATTTGTAGCCTTTGCCCTCACTTTTTTATTTCCCCTTGAGTTTGGGGGAAATTTTTTTTTTTTTTTTCTTTTTTACTAATGCTGTAAATTTTGATGCTGTTATTTTTGTTATAGGTATTAAAATTATCATAGTGTTATTGACAATACTAACAACAATATTAGATAACAGATTTTTTAATCAAAAATCAAGAAAAAGGGTAAACAGGTAAGTCAAGTAATGCTCACAATTGGCTTATTGGTGACTTAGTACTTGTGGAGCCATTTATGTGTAAAACAATTAATAAATTAAACTTACAGTGGGTATGGCATATACCCACATGCCATCCCCAGCAGCTTTGGGTTCAAAAGATTATTCTGGATATATTATCAACCTACCTCTGGGAGCATGTTTAGTATCAGCTGGAATATACTTAGAAAGTCGCACAGATGGCAATGGTAGGAAACCACCCGTTAAAGGCATGACGTCCAAGGTAACACTTTGCCTCAGTCCACCCTCCAATGTCAGCACACCTGTGGACATTCACCCCATGATGACTTGGATTTCATTTGGCTCTGATCTCTCAAAAAACATATTACGTTCTATGTAGCATATCATTTTCAGATATTTCTAGGCATGTGATAAAAAATAATAAATGAATAAATAAAAAAGTAAAAAAAAAAATCATATACATACATGAATAAATAGATAAATAAATAAGAATATATATATATATATTATATATAAAAAAAATATTTTTAATATATATATATATATATATATATATACATATATAATTTACATATATATTTGTGTATGTCCATAACTATATAAATAAATAATTTTTATTATATTTTATGTATATATATAAATATACATATATATATATATTATATATTACCCTTATATTATATACATATATATTAAAATAAAATAAAATAATATATTTTATTATATATATAGCTATTAGTAGATAATAATATAATATATAGATATAATATATAATAATATTTTTAATTTAATTTATTTATATTATATATGTATATATACATATATGATTATATATACATTTAATTATATGTAATATACATATATATTTTAATATAATATATCATATTAATACATATATATGTACATTTTATTATTAAAATATAATATATATCCATATAATACATATATTTTTATCATCTATAATCATATTACATATATAAAAACATATATGATATATATATATTACATATATATGTACATATATATGTACATATATACATATATATAAAACATATATATGTAATATATACATATATATACATATATATATACATATATATGTCATATATACATATATCTATACATATATATATATTATTATATTATATATATATACATTATATATATATATATATATATATATATATATACATATATATCTATATATATATATATATATCAATATATATAATATATACATACTACATACATAACATACATACATACATACATACATACATACAGACATACAGACATACAGACATACAGACATATATAATATATTTAAATATATATATATTTATTTATATATATATACTAAAATTAAATAAAAATATATTATATATATTAAATTTTAATATATAATATAATATAATATTTTATTATATTATATATATATTATATATATATGTTATATATATTATTATATATAATTTATATATAATATAAAAAATTATAAATAAATATAATGTAATATAAAAATATATATAAATATATTATATATTAATATATATTTAATATTATAATATTTATATAAAATATATATTATATATAAATATTATATTATAATATATATATATATATATATATATATATTATATATATATATATATAAAATATATAAAATTAATATTATATTATTTATATATAATATTATATATATATAATTATATATATATTATTTATATATATATAAAATTTATATATATATATATTTATATATATATAACTTTAATATATATTATATATATTATTATATATTTTAATAAATAAAAATATATAATAATAATAAAAAAAAATATTATAAAAAAATAATAATAATAATAGAATAATAATAATAATAAAATAATAAAAAATATATATAAAAATTAATAAAATATATATATTTTTTAAAAATAAAATTTATTTATATTTATATAAATATAAAATATATAAATTATATATCTATATTTTTAATAATAATAATCATATATATATATTATAAATAATATATATTATATTTAATTTATATATATTATATTATTTAAATATATATATATTTAAAAAAAAAAAAAAAAAAAAAAAAAAAATATATATATATAATTTATATATATATATATATATTAATTTAATTATATCTATATCATTAAAATAATTTTATTATATTATAAAATATAATTTATTTTAATTATTTTTTTTAATATATATAAATATTTATAATTTTTTAATTATATTTTTAAATATAATTTTAAAAAATTTTATAAAATTATTAAAAATTAAAAATTTATAAAAAATTATATATATATTATATATATATATATTAATAAATATATTTTAAAAAATTTTTAATAATTTTAAAATTTATATATAAAATATTATATATTTTAAATATAATATATATATTTAATTTAAAATTATATATTTATATAAAGGGGGGGGTTTTAATATTAAATTAAAATATTAAAATTTTAAATTTTTATAAATATAAAAGAATATTTTAATATATAATATAAATATATTATATAAAAATATATTACATATTTTTTATCTATATTTTTCTAAAAAATTTTATATTTTTAAAAATTATTACATGA
>NC_051403.1:30445989-30463489 GCF_015228065.2 Penaeus monodon
AAGGTAGCATTGAGGAAGGTGAGTCCGAGCACTTTCCAAGGCTTGTGTTGGGGCTGCGGAGAGGTAGGGCACAGACGTAGTCAGTGTCAGAGGGAGCGGAGAACACGTCCTCTCAACCGGACGGATTCTGATGCCTTCCAGCAGTGCTGCAAGGACTGTGGTAGGTATGGTCACCATCCGAGTGCATGTCCTAAGGCTAAGGAAGTGGTACAGGCAGAAAACTCTGGAGAAGGGGGCCGAAACCCAGCCGTCTTCGGTTCCCGGGCCCCGACTTGGGTAAGCTGCCGTCGAACCAGCACGATGCAGGTGGAGGGCTCAATAGATGGGAAGCCATGCTGCCTGACAGTGGACACTGGGGCTGAGAAGACCCTAGTGCGGCCTGATATGTTGGCCACTATGCAACTTTCAGACGCACCACAGACACTGTGTGGTGTCACGGGGCATTGTGTGCAGCTCAAGGGGCCAGTGGAGGCTCGTATTGGCGTGGGCAGCACGGTGCAGCGGCTGCTGGTATATGTGGCCGATCTGGACGAGCACTGCTTGCTGGGCCTTGACTACCTGACGCAGAGTAAGGCGTGTGTCGACCTTGGATGGAAGCTGGTGAGGGTGCACGGTGAAGATGTGCCCTTGCTTCCAGAGGTTGGCTGTGCAGAGGTAGTTACGGCTGAGCGACTGCACCTTGCCCCCAGGACAGAGTCTAGAATCCGGTGTCGTCTGTCAAGAGTGATGCGTGGAGTAGAGGGCCTCGTGGAGCCCATTCAAAACCTGCAGCTGGCTGATGGCGTAGCGGTTGGACGGAGCCTTGTTGGACCAGGGGAGGGGTTAGTTACAGTGTTGGTAGCTAACTTCTCCGATAAGGCCCAGAAGGTGCCAGCTGGTGCAAAGCTGGGCACTTGTGAGGAAGTGGAGCGTCCAGAAGAGTTGTCGGGGAGCGAGGAGTTGGTTGGTGTGGGGCCGTTGCCTGATTTCCTCGAGGACTTGGCGCACCGGAGCGCCACTAACCTGACGGAAACACAGACAGAGAAGATGCGTCACACCCTGTCTCAGTATGCAGATGTGTTTAGCAGGGGTGACTTGGACCTGGGCCGCACAGGATTGGTGAAGCACCACATTAACACTGGAAGTAGTTTGCCCATCAAGAGCCCCCCCGACGTATTGCACCAACCAGACGAGAAGAGATGCAGCGCACTGTCAGTGAGCTGGCGGCACAGGGGGTGATTGAACGGTCAGACAGTCCATGGTCATCCGGTAGTCCTGGTGAAGAAAAAGGACGGCACACAATGCTTCTGTGTGGACTACCGGGCGCTGAATGACATGACTATCAAGAACTCATACCCATTGCCGAGAATTGATGACACACTCGATGCATTGGTGGGGGCCAGGTGGTTCTCCACACTCGACCTGAAGTCGGGTTATCACCAGGTGGAGATGGCGGAAGAGGACAAGCCAAAGACTGCCTTTTCCTTGGGCAAGGCCTGTGAATTCAACGTCATGCCCTTTGGTCTCTGCAATGCCCTGGTTGTTTCGAGCGTCTGATGGAGAGGGTATTGGATGGCCTGCAGTGGAAGACGGCACTTGTCTACATTGATGACGTCATCGTCTTCGGGAGCACCTTCGAGGAGGAGCTGGAGCGGCTAGAGGAAGTACTACAGCGGTTGAGGAAGGCCAACCTCAAACTCAGCCCCAAGAAATGCTCGATGTTCCAGCATGAGGTGCCATTTCTGGGCATGTAGTCAGTCAAGACGGTGTGCGCACCGACCCACAGAAGGTGGCGGTGGTGGAGAAGTGGCCAGTTCCCACCAATGTGGCGAAAGTCAGGAGCTACCTGGGCCTGTGCACATACTACCGCCGCTTTGTACAGGACTTCGCCAGTGTAGCAGCTCCTCTCCACCGACTTACACGAAAAGGGGAGTGCTTCCAGTGGGATGAGGCGTGTCAGTCTGCATTTGACAACCTGAAGAAGGCCCTGATGGAAGCACTGGTCTTGCCCTATCTGGACCCGAAGCTCCCATACCTGTTGGACACTGACGCTAGTGCGGAAGGCATCGGGGCAGTTTTGTCACAGATAAAGGACGGGAAGGAGTATGTCGTGGCCTACTACAGTGCCAAGTTCAGCAGGCCTGAACGCAACTATTGTGTGACAAGGAAAGAGTTGCTGGCGGTGGTGAAGAGTCTCGAGCACTTTCACCCATACCTCTACGGTGCCGAGTTCACCATCCGGACTGACCATGCTGCCCTACAGTGGTTGAAGTCGCTGAAGGTAGCAGAGGTCGCTGGCAAGGTGGTTAGGGCGCCTTGAACAGTACAACTACCACATCGTCCACCGCCCGGGTCGTGTCCATTGCAACGCTGACAGCCTGAGTCGACGCCCGTGTGAGGCTAGTTGCTCACACTGTGTCCAGGACTCTGATCCTGTGTGCCTCCGTCTGCAGGTGCTGGAATGTGCCACTAAAGGGGATGATGAGTGGCGTAAGGCACAACGTGAGGACTCTGACCTTGCTCCCATTGTCCGGTGGCTCGAGGCTCTCAGTGGACGCCCCAGTTGGGAGACCGTGGCTGCGGAGAGCCCCACCACAAAGTGTCTGGTGGACCAGTGGGAAACATTACGAGTGGATCAAAGCGGTTTGTTAATGAAGCGCTGGGTGCAGTTGAGTGAAGTGGACAGTGACACGTGGGAGCTGTTAGGGGTGCGCAAGACTCGGACGACACCCCTCCATCCTCAGTCCGATGGTATGGTGGAGCGGTTTACCCGTACCCTTGCTCAACAGTTAGCCAAATATTGCAGGGAAAGTCAGGAAGACTGGACGTCAAGCTGCCCGCCATGCTCATGGCCTACCGGTCTGCTGTGCATGAGGTAACAGGCTTCACACCTGCCCGACTCATGTTTGGCCGTGAGCTCAGGCTACCAGTGGATTTGGCCACAGGGCGGCCACCCGACATGAACTTGCCAACTGTCACATCCAGCTATGCAGTGGCACTGCAGGAGAACCTGGCGGAGGTGCACCGACGAGTGTGTGGCAAGCTCAAGGTAGCCCGCCATGCCATGAAGGAGACCTATGACCGGCGCATGAGGGAAGTGAGGTACAACATAGGTGACAGAGTGTGGCTGCATAACCCGCGTCAGAAGCGAGGGCTCTCGCCGAAGCTACAGAGCCCCTGGGAGGGGCCATACACGGTGGTAGCGGCCCTCTCTGATGTCACCTATCGAATTCGCAGAGGGAGAAAACGACCGTCTGTTGTCCACGTGGACTGGCTGTGGCGTTACCATGGGCCAGGAAGCTACTCCTGGGGCCATGGTGAAAAAGATGATGAAGTTAGCCCCAGTAGCGGCGATGAGGACGTGGCAGACGCTGACCGAGATGAGGACGAGCATTTGGATGGTGAGGGCGATGCAGCAGACGTCAATGGTGACCATGAGCCATGTCTTGGGACAGGAGATACCCCTCTGGGTGCCACTGCCACTCTACCGCCGCCCACACCTCCTCCAGAGAGACCCCAGCGAGAGCGAAGAAAGCTGCGCTGGATGAAAGATTTTTGTGTTTCTGAGAACTGATTTTATTTAAATTTTCTGTAGTTTGTTTCAGCTTTAGATATGACAGAGCAGACGGGTCGTCTGCTTGATAGGGGGGGATAGTGCTACGCCAGTGGGTCTTTGTCTCTGTGCGAAACATGTGTTAACATGAAGGGACCTGGGCAAACATGACGCAGCGGGCTGTGAGCGGAGGAGCGGAGGAACAAGCCGGGAGAGAGAGAGAGAGGAGAGCGGAGTTGGGTGCTGCTCCTGTGAAGACCTCGTGTGTGCCTTGTGACCTGATAAACTTGGTGTTGCCCTGTTATAAGCTGTATCGTGCAGTGTGACATGCTGGTTCCCCCTGTATTGTGCCTATAGAAAAGTGTACGTGTAAATAACTGTGTAAATAAAGGAAAGACTGTCATCGTGTGTTTATTTCGTGCCCTGCCTCGCCACTTGGTGTCTCCCCTGTGGTGTTCTGGGACGCTGTGGTGCTCGGTGCCTCTTGGAGCTGTTCAGTGTTCACGACCCTGTGAATAGCACGCCGTCTGCCTAGCCTGCCTTGTGTTGGTGGCAGAGAGACGAGGCGGCCGGCGTAACAATATACATTCATACACACATACATACATGTATGTATAATATATATATATATATATATATATATATATATATATATATATATATATATATGGATATATACTATATATATATATATATATATATATATATATATATATATATATATATATATATATATATATATATTAGTTATATATATATACATATGGGCCAGTAACCTGTTTTGGCTTATGTACTGCAATGGAAAGGCCGCGGTGGCCGAATGATTAGAACATAGGACTCAAGACTGGCACGACGGCAATCTGAGTTCGAGGGTTCGAGTCACCGGCCGGCGCGTTGTTCCCTTAGGCAAGGAACTTCACCTCGATTGCCTACCTTGCCACTGGGTGGCCAAGCCAGCCCAAGTCAGTGCTGGTCCCAAGCCCGGATAAAATAGAGAGAATGATTACCTAAAAAGGTAACACAGGCACTCCGTGGAAAGGAACTGGGGACCCTACCACGTACTCACTCCAAGAGCATCACAACATGAAAACTATAATTAAGTATCATGCTGTGACCACGGCGGCTCAGACATGAACCTACCGTTAAAAGAAGAAGAATATATATATGTATGTATATATATATATATATATATATATATATATATATATATATATATATATATATATATATATGTATATATATTATATAGCATATATATTATATATCCATATATATGCATATATATATATATATATATATATATATATATATATATATATATATATACATATATACATATATATATATATATATATATATATATATATATATATATATATATATATATATATATATATATTTACAAATATATATACACATATTTCTCTGTTATACGTATATCAAAAGGTTAATGGTTACAAAGCAAACTAAATGAGCTAGACATCAAAGGGTCATATAGCACTAAAAAAAAGTGTCAGCAATGGAAAGAGAAAAGTGTGGGGTTAGTTGATGATTACACGTCAAAAGTTAAGGATAACATAGTATTGAAAGGGTAAAGCGGGGTGAGGGTAGAGAGTACGAGTAAGTGGACAAAAGTGTAATTAGATCAAAGTTGACAAAGGAAAAAGTGTGGGATTCTGCAAGGATGTCGATAGGGCAAAGCTGGGATCAGCAAAAGGGAAAAGGGGATGGTTAAGGGCAATTAGATCGAAGAGCAGTTTCAGTTTCAGGAGAAATGTCAGCAGGGGGAGGATACGGGGAGGGAGGTTGTAACAAATGAGGGAACGGAAGGGATAATAGCATGGATGGAAGAGGGGATGATGCAGATGGAGTAAGGGGGTGGGGTGTGCCGGGAGGGAGTGGGAGGAAGAGGCTTAGGGAGAACATAAGGAGGAGGATGGATGTCGGCAGTCACCTGAAGTGTAGAGGGAATAGGAGCAGAAAGATTGGAGGATGGATGAGGTGCAGGCATGTTATTTTAGGTAATAATTAGATAGTTTTGAATGTCATCAAGAGTTTCTGAAATAGAGTTGGCTGGGGAGGTTTGAGAAACGAACGTTTTCTTATGAGGGGGAGAAGAGGTAAATGTAGGAGAATATGCAGTTGGAGATGGGGTGGAACGTTTAGACTGACTGATGCGATGAGTAGAGCGAGGAGACAGGGATAGGCACCTGAGATGTAGAGATTGGAGAGTCTGGATTTAGAATAATAAATAAACATAACTGGGAGAAGAGGGGGTAGAAGTGGAAACGTAAGAATTAGGAGGTAGAGATTCTGGGGAGATGTAGAAACATCTTGGGGGCAAGGGGTAGGGGCAGAGCGGACAGCACATGAGTAGGGAGCAAAACCTCATCGACGTCCTTTCTGCCTGGCCTTGCGTAAAGTGAAGCCAAGTTTGAGTCTGAGGACTGCTCTCTAAGGCTCGAACTTGTAGGTAGGGTAACCACTATAATACATTATGGGAACCACTCTAATCGGTACATATGCGTCATTGCGCAGGGCAGTTTGAACGACCATGAACAATTGGGCAAATATAGGGCAGCGGGATGTTAAACGACAATGCTTAGTAGGGTGGCCAAAACGCCAACATTTCTGACAGTGACTGGGGAGGGGTCGTTATAGTCGGACAGGGCAATATAAACTTCGTACGAGATGCCATGTCCATGGAAGATAGGGCAGCCAGCTGGGGAGATGGAAATAATTCTAGTACGAGTATTTAGGGAGGTGTGAGGCTAGGCAGGAATAGGTTTGCCAGTAAAGTCAGTCACGGAAGATAATACATGAGTAGGGACTCAGATTTAAGAGTAACAGGTACTGAACGATCGGAACAGCTCCCAAGAAACCTTGCCTACTTTTTTTTTTTGAATAGGAGGTTATTGTCAGAGTAAGAGGCTATAGGGGGCTTCACAAGCTGGGCTTAAAATAGTAGTCAAAAGATATGAAGAGGTAGAGGCAGTTGAAGGGCAAGGACGGAAAGAAGCGGGATTGTTGCTGAGCGAGGTAGTACTATGGGGAGATGTACAATAAGGATGCCGATGCCGTAATATAAGGGATGAGGGGGTTGAAAATGAAAATGATGTGGAGGATGAGGAGATGGAGTAGAGGAAGAGTTGAGAGAGGAAGAAATGTTTTCTGAATGTTGGACAATGACCTGGGTAGGTGTTTTGGAAGGGACTGAGCAGACAGCAGGTATCGTGGAGGGGGAGGTAGCAACAACGTTCAGAGTCGTGATAAAAGGAGAGACAGGGGTCGGGGAACTGAAAAGTTTATGTCAAAGGAGCAAGCCTCAATGCCTCTAATAAAGATACAAAGCCATTACTGGATATAGTAAGCTTGGAGTATGTGGGGAAGAGAAATGGTTCACCCCTCTGGGTCGCCATGAGGGGTAAGGGCTAAATAAATAAACAAGGGAATGCCGTGCCCATGGCTCTCTGAGACCCAATGCCAGTCTTTTATCTTTTCAAAACGACTCTCATGCCTTTGAGAGTGGACAGAAAAAGGGTTTGGAGAAGTTAAGGAAAAGGTAAGGCGTAGATATAAAGTCCATGCAAAATTGGTTGAGCCAAGGACTGAGGCCTAGAGGAGGTCCCCACTGTTAAGCCTCAGTCTCCGTCTGGCAACACCGGGCATGAGACGGGATGCTTAAAAACTTCACAATTACGGGCATTTAGAAATAATCTATTCCAACTACATTTTCTTGTTGATTCTTTTTCAGAGTCAATATTTAAGGTTATTAGCAGCGTATTCAAAATACAACGATAAAGTGGGGCTTGTGGGCGAAGCCCCCACGTATAGAATTATGATAAATTATTGTGGCGAAAAGGGTGTTAACGATAAGGATAAGTGGACAGAAGAAGGGGATGAAGAAAAGAAGGAAAATGAAAGGGGGGAAAAAGATCGTGCAAAATGTGTTGAGGCGAGGGCTGTGGCCCAAGGTAGGAATGATCCCGTACATTGGGCCTGTCTCCCACTCTTCACCCCCCCCCCACACACACACACGACAAGAAGAAGCGAGGGATTAGGAGGGCAGTTATATTAAAAAATATTTTTCATTCACAAACCTGTGCCTCACTACTCTGCCAAGTACCCTCACCTGTTCCATTTCTGAACCATACTAAATGTTTTGTCTGTTACAGGGAACTTTTGTCTGCAGGCAGGTTGGGCAATTGGGGTCGGCACTCGGCCTTTAAGGGCCATTCCAATGGTTTCGCCAATTTCTTTTCCTCTGACATCATCCCCACCTGTGCTTTATGCATGAATTGCCTCTTGCAAGGACAGGGCTTTGTTTCATCTATTTTTTTTCCTGCTGGCTGTGATACAATGGGCATTACTTTATTTTTTCCTATTCATTGGAATGCTAAATAGCTACCAAGAATCAAACATTACCAAACAATAAAATAAAAACACTATTTTAGTTTGACTGCATGAGTTCCATAACATTTGTTTTATCTTGTAATGTATCTCACTTTTAATGTTTCCCTTTTTAACAGTGTCAGTTAATGAATTAGTAGCCACTATCAAAGTGCACTGTGGACAGGCTTGACCTCGTAATTTATTTTTTTCCAGCTAGGTAATATTTTTGCCATAATGTTCTAAGCTTATGAATCTTATCGTATTCTTGAGATGTAGTATAATTGTCAGATCTGCAAAATTTCTGAAACTACTGTTTGTAGACTGTCTTTGCCAGTTGCATGGGAACACTCATATATATGAGGATAGAGAGTGAGTAATGGGTTAAGGTAGGGATTAAGGTGACTTGATCTAAGTTTCAAAGGAAGACGTGTGGGAGTCTGTAAGATGTCCGTAGCGTAAGGTAAAGGTTAGCAAGGATCACAGTTTCAGGAGAAATGTCAGAAGGGAGAGAATCCCGGGAAGGGGGTTGTGGCAAAGTCATATGTGCATCCAGGGGGAAGTGGAAGGGATAATGGGGAAGGAAGGGGGGTGATGCAAATGAAGCAGGGGGGAACGGGTGTTGGGGGAACATGAATGTCAGCAGTTACATGGAGTGTAGAGAGAACATAAGCAGAGGCTGGAAGATGGATAGTGTATGCATGTTACCTTGGGTCATGATTATATAAGTGGATGGTTAATGGTTAATGGTTAATGGTTAAAAGCAAGAGAAATGTGCTAGACATCTAAGGTCATGTAGCACTATAGTTAATGTTAGGGGAGGGTGGTTGAGTTAGTGATTAGTTGTCTAAGCTGGGCAAAGGAATTGGTGAGTGAAAGGGTTAGGGTCGGGTGTGGTAAGGAGTTAGATTAGATGAAGGATATGTATGCGTTTGAGGAAAGAGAATAGGTTGTTGAAGCAGAAAGTGTGGGATTCTGTAAGGATGTCTGATAGTGGGAGGCGTATATGCAATGAGCTTGCAGTCCAATGATGGTTAAAAGAAAATAAATGTGCTAAACATCAAAGGTATAGGTATAGATATTATATATATATATATACTATTATATATATAATATATATAATTTTATGTATGTATGTTTGTGGGTATGTATGTATGTGACTGATGCCGAGGGTATAGTGGTTAGGAGCATTGGACCCTCGTGTTCAATTCAGCACCACAGGCAGTCGTAAAAATGCCTGCACTCTGACTGCTGGCTGAGTCAATCTCCACGGTGAGAAGTCAAATGCAGGTGTCACAGGGAAGTCACTGCTGTGGCCACAAGTGGTCGTTAGGAAGGCCATCCAATCAGGAAGGGTGGCACTGACAAATTAACCTATTCAATAGGAATTGAGAAAGGCTATGTCATGCAGTGGAATAAATGGCAGTTAGAAAAAAAAAAATAATCATATATACATACAAACACACACAACATATATATATATATATATATATATATATATAATATATAGATATATATATACATTATTATATATGTATATATATAATAATAATTATTGTTATTATTATTAACGGTAGTTCATGTGTGAGCCGCGTGGTCACAGTGCCATGATTACCTTAACTGTGAGTTTTCCATGTTGTGATACTTCTTGGAGTGAGTACGTGTAGTGTCCCCTGCTCCCTTCTCCACGGAGTAGTGCGGTGTTTACCTTTTAGGAATCATTCTACTCTATTTATCCGGGCGTGGGACCAGAACCCAGTGGCTAAATAGGCAATCGAGGTGAATGTTCCTTGCCCAAGGAACTTCATGTATCTAAGGTTCGATGTACCTAAAATTATGTGAATCAGTGCAAGTGCACACCCAATCGCCGTATACGCGTGCGTGGGTTCTCCATGCACACACGATCGCGCGCGCGTATATGGTGAGCACGCGCCGCTGATTAATATAATTTTAGGTAAATCGAACCTAGATAACGATGAAGTTCCTTGGCAAGGAACTCTCACTCGATTGCCTATTTAGCCACTGGATGGGACAAGCAGATGAAAGTCAGTGCTCGGTCCCAGCCTGGGATTAAAATAGAGGAATGATTACCTAAAAGATAACACCGGAACTCTCTGTGGGAAAGGAACCGGAACCTACGACGTCCTCACTCCAAGAGCATCACAACATGAAAAACTACATTAAGTATCATGTTGTGGACCACGGCGGCTCAACAGGAACCTTTTTTTACTTAAAAAAAAAGCTGATATGTGTTGAGAGAAAGGTACAATAGAGGGACTTACGGGGTTGTGGAAACGAGTGTGCAAATATATTTGGGCCGTAATGGGTTCATGAGCTAAAAGCAAAGATGTACGGGTTGTTTCAAAAACGTGGGCACGGACAATAGGATGTGTGATTGTAAAGGGGAACATTACTAAGGCCACATTAAGGTGATCAGATTTGTGGACATCAAGATAGGGACGTGTGTTAGACGGGTGTGGCCAATGCGTAAGCGGCGAGAGCGGTCTCCCAAAGTCTGTCCCGATGAAATGGAGCTTGACCAGGAGGAGATTGATAGTTTACAGAATGTAATTTATTAGGCGGAGGGCTGACCAAAATGATTGCCATCGATTATACAAGTGTCTTAAAAGTTGTGGGTAATAATCCGTGGCTGGGATACGTGAGAAGCGTGGTTCGGTATGATGTGGACATAGCGGCGTGGCATTCTAGGTATCGCTGTCATGCGGGATTCTTAACAGGCTGGGCAACCAGCAAAATTTTAGTTTTATGGGCGTGTGGACAGGTGGAAACAACCAGTTCTGGATCTTACAAACAAGGGGGTGTGGTGTGTATTGACTTTATGAGAGTTAATGAGTTACGGGAGTCAGTAAAAATTGTAAAAGAGGAAGAAGAGAGTGAGTATATGTGTTTTAGAGCAAAAAGGAGTGTATACAGTTCTGTAGTAAGGACACTGGATTCAGGAGGAAGGGAGTATTTGAAAGTACGAGTTGGGAAGATTACTGCAAAACCAGCACCGGAGGTGGATTTGGAGCCATCAGTATATACGTGAATACTAGAGGAATGAATGGAGACATGGTCAAGAAAATGGGTGAGGAGGACAGTAGGAGGGATATTTGATTTTGGTGGGTCGGGGAAAACAGAAGAGCAAATATGGGGGTGAGGTATAAGCCATGGAGGGACGGAATGCACAGAGAACGGGAGAGGTTGGAGATGGGGGAAAGGGGAATGGGAGAGGAGGGTATCCATGCGATTGGAGAAAGGAGTAGGTAAACGTGGAGATGAAGCTAAAGTAAGAAGTAGGGATTATGGGATAGTTAGTTTAGTGAGGGAAAGTTGGTGGAATCGAACATAGCATCGGAGAGAGAGAAGGGCACGACGTCGAGAACGAGATGGTATGCCTGATTCAGTGTACAGGCTCTCAACTGGAGAGGAGCGAAAGGCGCCTAGTGCTAAGCGAAGACCACAGTGATGTATCAAGATGGGCAAGGAGAGAAGTTGAGGCAGAGTAGATATGGCATCCATAATCAAGAGTGGAGAGGATCAAAGTAACATGAAGATGAAGGAGAGTTTTGCGATCTGAGCCCCATGATATATGGGATAGAGTTTTTAAGATTCGAAGGCGGCGGAGAGCTTTTTCTTTAATGTGTAGAATATGGTCTCGCCAGGACAGTTTGGAGTCAAAAATGACACCTAGGAATTTGCCAGAGGAACGGCATTGGAGTGGAGTGCCATATAAGAAGAGTGGGGGTAGGGGACCTACACATGAGCGAGAGAAAAGGATGGAGAAAGATTTAGAGATAGAAAAGCGGAAGCCATGGTTTGTGGCCCAGGAAGATACTGATGAGATTGCAGATTGAAGAAATTGGTAGAGATTTGGTATGGATGTGCCAGAGGCATAGATGGTTAAATCATCAACATATAGTGATGACCAGGCTCCTGGTGGTAAAACTGAGACAATATCATTAACAGCAAGAAGGAATAAAGTGGTACTGAGCACACTGCCTTGTGGGACACCTTCGATTTGAGGAAAGAAAGATGATGTGGCAGAGGCAATTTTGACCTGGAAAGTGCGTTGGGAGAGGAAGGACTTTATGAAGACACCCATGTTTCCACATATGCCTAGAGAGGACAATTGTTGGAGAATATGGTACCGCCATGTCGTATCATATGCTTTTTCTAGATCAAAAAATATAGCTAGTACGGATTCATGGCGTGCAAATGCAGATGTAATATATGTCTCAAAATGAGCAAGGGGGTCAGCTGTGCTTCTGGCACGGCGAAAACCGAATTGGGAAGGAGAGAGATTGTGAGATTCAAGATACCACATTAAGCGGAAGTTCGCCATTCGCTCTAATAGTTTGCACAAGCAGCTAGTTAGTGCGATGGGGCGATAGTCTTGAGGGAGGGTACCCGATTTATTGGGCTTCGGGAAGGGAAGGATAAGAGCTTCTCACCAATTAGAAGGAAAATTTCCTGATGTACATATGTGGTTGTAAATTTTTAAATAGGAAGGATAAGGAGGAAGATGGGAGTTGCCGGAGCATACGGTAGTGAATACCGTCAGGGCCTTCATGAGTGTTGCGGCACGATTGTAGGGCAGCAATGAGTTCAGAGGAAGAAAATGGAGCATTATGGGACTCAGCGGAGGATGGAGTGAAGGTAATGGGGGTACGTTCTCTGGTGGTCTTAATAGAAGAGAAGTGTGGAGAAAGGTGAGAACCACTACTGACCTGGCTGAAATAATCACCCAGTTCATTAGCGACTTGGAGAGGATCAGAAATGAGGGTATCTCGAATATGAAGGACGGGGGCAGGATGGGGGGGATGTTTGCCTGACAGTTTATGGATTCGGCACCAAACATTTGATATAGATGTAGAGGATGTAATTGATGAAACATAATTTCGCCAGCTATTTGTTTTACTATTCCGGATTGTACGACGAAGATAGGCAGATGCTCATTTAAAGGAGATAAAGCTGATAGTTGATTTGGAGTACCTCTCTTGTAACGGTAACTGTTCCAGGCTGCACGTTTTAAGCGAAGTGCTTTAGTGCAATCAGCGAAGTGCTTTAGTGCAAGGGACATTGATTTGAAAGGGAGGTGTGACATAAGGTGTTTTCTGATTGATAAATATGGACGAGACATAAAGGGAATGTGGGGAAGAGACAAAATGATAATTGGGGATTGGTATTGGAGGATGTGTAAGAAAGGTCTCTTGAAGGCATACAATAGATGGTTTATAAGAGGAAAGGATATGACGAAGGTCAGGTCTGTGGGAGCGGAAATCGCGAATATTCCAATGAAGGATAGTTATACTTTAGTGATATATATTGTAGTACGTTTTGGAGAATTTGAGGGGGAAGCAGCTAGAGGGTGGGATAAGTCGGGGGGATGGGCTGTGTTGGGAGGGGGTAGGAGGATAGGGTGTAGGGGGGATATCGTTAGGAGGAGGATGGATATCAGCAGTTACTTGGAGTGTGTAAGGAGCAGGAGTTGTAAGATTTGGAGGTTGAGTGTCAGTTTTCATTCAGTAATCTTGAATATTTTCAATAGTTTCTTCTGAGGAGTTGGTTGGGGAGTTTTGGGGGATAAAGGATTTCTTGTGAGAGGGGGAAGAGAGGACTGGTGTCTCAAGCGTAGGGGCAAAGGAAGGTGGAGGTGATTGTGTGGTAGGGGAAGGGGGGGTGGAACGTTTGTTCTGTCTGTTACGGGTAGTGCGAGGAGGGAGAGGGGAAGGTGTTGGGGTTGTAGTGGTGATTGGAGTATCTGTAGTAGAGATTGGAGTGTCTGGGTTTAGGATGGCAAAAGAGTTTGACTGGGGAAGGTAGGAGGTAGAAGAGGAGGAGTTAGATGTAGGGGGGGTGGGTTTAGGAGAATTGGTAGAATGAGCAGTATTAATGGAGTAAGGAGTAAGAGAGAAACCACGTCGACGTGCTTCCTGTCTATGCTTCACGTAGTGTGAGTCCAAGTTTGAATCTGAGAGTTGCTACCTCAGACTCAAATTTGTAGGTGGGACAGCCCCTATAAAATACATTATGGGGGCCGCCACAGTTGGCACATGTGCGTGATTGTGCAGAGCAGTTAGATCGGGTATGGTCAGGTTGGGCACATAGTGGGCATCTGGCTGTGGAACGGCAATGTTTGGCTGGGTGTCCTAGACGCCAACAATTTTGGCACTGACGTGGAGGAGGTTGGTATGGACGAACAGGGAGGGATTCTCCTCCTATGTATACGTTAAAGGGAAGGTCATGTCTACGGAAGGTAATTTTGGCTATGTTAGTGGGTTTCTTTCGATGACCTCTGGGGGGAATGGAGTAGAATTGTACTGATGTTGCATCATAGTCTGTGAGACAGGCAAGTAGGTCTTCTCCACAATCTGACCAATCTTTGTCATAGATTGGGCAATTTGCTGGGGAGATTGAAACTGTTCCGGTGCAAGTATTGAGGGTTGGATGGGGTTCTGCAAGGATGGGGTTACCATATAGGTCAGTTAGTTTTGTTAATGCTATAGCTTGGTTTTCGGATGTTACTGTGACAGGACAGGAGCGGTCGGGTCGGCTACGGAAAGAGACTTTACCTACTTGTTTCTGGAGACATTGTTGGAAGAGAAGGGTGTTGTCAGAGTAGGGAGCTGTGGGAGGGATCACGAAAAGTCGGTCCCATTTGGCTGCGTTAAAGAGAGTATTCAAGATTGTTGTAGAGACAGGGGTAGTAGAAGGGCGGGGGCGTGACGAAGATGGAGTAGTGTTGAGGGGGGTAGTGTTATGGAGAGGTGGGCAATAAGGCTGTAAGGTATTAATAAGGGAGGATGGGGTGGTTAATGTTGAAGGTTGTGGGGGTAGAGGTGTTGAAATTGAAGTTGAGCATGCTGGGAGAGTGGAAATGTTCCTTAAGGGTTGATTGTTGGCTACTGTACTAGTAGGCATTGATGAGGGGGTAGTTATTGCAGTGTTCGGAGCCGTGGTCAAAGGAGAGCCTGGGGTCAGGGAATCGGGTGGGTTTACATCGTTGGGGCTATTTGATAAAGGGGCAAGCCTCATTGCCCCTAATAGTGGGGATATGTTTTCATTACTGGCCATGGTAAGCCTGGATTATGTTGGGGATAAAAACAGTCCACCCCTCAGGGTCCCCTTGAGGGGTAAGGGCTAGGTAACTAAATCAGGGGAATACCGTGCCCATGGCTCCCTCAGGCCGTTCAGGACTGGCACAAAGTCAGCCTTTCATCCTTTCAGCACGGCTCTCACACCTTAGGAGATGGATAGCAGAAGGGTTTGGTGAAGGGACAGAAACGAAAAGTGGGAGAAGAAGAAGAAAAAAAAAAGACCATGCAAAATTAGTCCCAAGGTTGGGGAGTTCCCCATCATTGGGTCCCAGTCTCCGCCTCCTAAGCCCCCCCCCCCCCCCACGACAACAACGGGCAAGGGATTGGAGGGGATTTGGGCCATAATGAAAAAGTTTGAAGGACCCTGGTATTGGCCACCCTGTTAAACACTGCCGTTCCATAGCCTGATTCTCTCTGTGTCCAACCTGGTCACAATCAATCAAACTGGTCTGCACAATCACAATACGTGTGCGAACTGTGGTGGCTGCCATAATGTATTTTATATGGGCTGCCTACCTATAAATATGAGTGAAGTGGCAATTCTCCAAGTTAAACTTGGCCTCACTTTAAGCAAGGCCAGACACGAATCACCCCAATATATATATATTTTTTTCTTAGTCCCTACTCCAATGCGGTCCTTCACTCCACCTCTTCCCCTTTCTTCTGAGATATTTCTATATCCCCCACAATATCTCTTCTTCCCCTAGTTTGAATTTCCACTTCTACCCCCTCCTCTCAGTCAAATTGCTATTCTAAATCCAGACACCCCAATCTCTACTACGGCCCCATCACCTACCCCTCTTCCTTCTTGCTCTATTACAAACTTTCTAATTATGACCCAAACTAACACAGAGACCCCTTATCCACCCCCAGTCTCACAACTCCCACCCCTCTACACTCAAAGTGACTGCCGATATCCATCCTTCTCCTACTTATGTTCCCCCAACACCCCTTCCTCCCGTTCCCTCCCAACACACTCCACCCCCCCTTTCTCCATCTACACCAACCCCCTTCCTTCCCTGCTTTCCCCTATGTCCTTCCCCAAATTTCCGTTTTCTGTTCTAACAGACCTGATCTTCTTCACATTCATTCTTCTTATAATCCATTCCCAATTACTATTTTATCTCTCTGTAACACTCCCTCTCTGTCTCCTTTATATTTATGCATATCAGAAAACACTGTTTTACCTCCCTTTCAAACCACTGTCCCTTGCACAGTTATTGGCATCTTTCTTCACCGATTGATAACAGCTGTTTCAGTCAACTTCTCCCACACCATATGTTGCCTTTGAAAATATATTTTGCAAATTCCAACTACATTTCCTCATAGATGTGGTCAAGAAACTTACTCCAGTTAAGAATTATGGATATTGAGTAAGGGTCACATAGGAATATTAGTAGCAATATGTGTGCACTGTATGTCAGAAAAGCCTACTACAGCTAATGGTTAGAAGAAATAGATGTGATAGACATCAAAGGTCATGTAGCCCTTTGATAAAACAATGTAGCCAAATGGGTAAGGATGAATTAACGATTAGGATAAAATGTGTTCTATGTCAAAGATTGTAGAGCATACTAGGATAGTATAGGGCAATTAGATCAAGTGGAGAGTATCTGTGTCCAAGGAAGGAAAAACATTTTATGAGGAACAGTAAAAAATAGCTATTATTAAGCAATTTATGGATATGTGACAAAAGGGAGTCATGCAAGTATTCAGGTGGGAGTGGTAAGGATATTGGGGAAAGAAGAGGGGGGTGGTGCACATAGTGAAGGGGAGGACAGGGTGTATTGGAAAAAGTGAGAGGATGAGGGGAAGGGGGAACTTGAGGAGGAGCAGGACAGATATCGGCAATTACTTCGAATTTAGAGGGAATGGAAGTAGAAATTGGAGGGTAGATGAAAGAGAGGAGCATTCTCTTGGGTCATGTTCAGTAGGTCTGGATGTCCCCAGTTTCTGGAGGGGAGTTGGGTGGAGAGATCTCAGAAAAGGTTTTCTTATAAGAAGAGAAGACAAGTTTGAGGACAGCAGAAGCCAAAGGAGTGGCTGCTGCCACAGCTGCTCATCATGGAAAAGCAGGGCCATAACAAGAGCTGATCAAGGAACCTGAGAGAAGCCCTTCCTTATCCCCAGGGAACTACTGGCTAATGACATACAAGTTGGTATACCTCAAGATAATTTGTTTAATGTATAATTTGTTGTATATCAGCAGAGATCTTTTTCTAGTATAATTCCTTTATTGTACATGTTCTACTTTTGAACGTGTGGGAAATTAGTGACCCCCCACACTTGTGTGTGCACCTAAAAATAACTGCCAACAATGCTGATAGAGAATTTTTTTCTGAAAGAAGAGAGCTGATAACCTAAAAAAATAAACCCTGCATTACTTACTCAATTAGATGAATGTTCAAGTATCATTTATGGTTCTACCATGATCAAAACTGGTTTATATGTTTATTTACTAAACCTGTCATTGAACATG
>NC_051403.1:30468489-30472049 GCF_015228065.2 Penaeus monodon
ATAATTTTATATTTTTAAAAAAATATTATTAAATAAATTATATAAAAAAAAAAAATAAAATATAAAAAAATAAATAACTAAAAATATATAAAATACATTTTATATAAATACAAAATATATAAAAACAAAATTAAACATATTATATAAATACAAAATATATAAAAATAAATAATAAAAAAAATATTTTTATTTTTTTTTTTTTTTTTTTTTTTTTTTTTTTTTCTTTCTTTTTTTTTTAAAAAGCCCTACATTCCACTTTCAAGACCTGGGCCCCTCTCAAATTTTTTTCTGAAAATTTTTTATGGCCTTTTAAAACTTGGGCCCCATTTATGCCCTTCCTAATCAACCAAAAGTTTTTTGTCATGGGGGGTAACTTCCCCTACGACACATTCACCCTCCCACTTCTCAAAGGGGTATGTTACTTTCTGGGTAGGCAATCGGGGGACCCTTTCTTTCCCCAAGGGAACAACACGCCGGGCCCCGGGGGCTCAACCCTCGAACTCCCGATTTCCTTTGTGACCCTCTTGAAATCCAGCTATAAACCCCTCGGGGCCCCCGCGGCCCCGTAAAGTTTTGTGTGTGTATAATAAAATATATATATAACTATAATTATTATAAAAATTATATATAATTTTATATATATATACATTACATTTTATATTTAAATTATATTATTATATATATTATATAACTTATATTTTACATATTTTATAAAATATATATAATTTTATCTATTTTTATATATATACATATATTTTATCCTATATATATATATATTTAATTTTCTATATGTGGGAAATATAATGTTTAAAAGGGATGTAGGGATGTTTTATGTACATATGTTTTGTAAATGGTTTTAGTATGTATGGGATTTATGTCTGGACATGGTATGAGTATTGTTTTGTATTATGTGTATGTGTTTTGTTGGGGTATATGTGTATGGATATATATATTTGTATATAATTATGTATATATATGTGGATATGTATAAAAACATTTTATTTTATATATATATTATATATAATATATATATTAAATATATATATATTAAAATGCGACTTCAAAAATTTCCCCTTTACCCCTTATAAAAAGAAGCTGAGAGCTTTACTGTCCACATTCCGAGCAACAACATTCCTGGGCCAGAAAGGCCAGATAAAAAAAAAACGCAGAAATTAACACCATGATTTTAAAACAAACTATAATTAAAATATCGGCCCAAGGGGGGCAATTTCCATATAAAAACCCCTCAGAATGAATTTTAAAGGCCTATGTCCGGGAGTGGAAAGGAAAAGGGTTTTTTGGGAAAAAAAAACTAATTTTAACATAAAATACCCATATTAATATTTTATATATTTTATTATATATATATATATATATAAAATTAATAAAATATATATATATATATATTTTATAAAATTTTATATATATATAAAATTTTATACATTATATATATATAATATAAAATATATATTTTAAAATATATATAAAATATATTATTTCTATATATATATATTATTTTATAATTTTATATTTTATATATATATATAAATATATATATATTATATATTATTTAAATATATAATATATGGGGGTTTTGTAAAGTTTGTGTGTGTGTGTGTTGTGTGGTGTGTGGGGTGGGTGGGGGGGTGTGGGGGGTGTGGTGGGGGTGTGTGGGGGTGTAGGTTTTTTGTATGTTTTTGTATTTATGTTTTATTGTAAAGTGTATGTATATGTATATGTATAGTATTGTATTGGGATAAGTAATACATATATTATGTGTGTGTGTGTTTTGTGTGTAAAGTGTTGTGTGTGTGTGGGGGTGTTTGGGGGGTGGGGTTTTGGGGGGGGTGGGGTTTTTGGTGTGGTGTTGTGTGTGTGTGTGTGTGTGTGTGTTGGGGGGTTTTTGGGTGTGTGTGTCCCGTTTTGTGTGGTGTATGTGTGGGGGGTTGTTGTGTTTTGGGTGTGTTTTGGGGTTTTGTGTGTGTGTGTGGTGTGTTGTGTGTGTGGGGTTTTGTGTTTTGGGGTGTGTGTGTTGGGGGTGTTTGTGTGTGGTCTGTGGTGTGTTTTCTGTGTGTGGGGGCTTGTCTTTTGGGTGTGTGTGTCCCGGGGTGGGGTGGGGTTGGCCCGTTTTGTGTGTTTGTTTTGGGCCCGTGTGTGTGGTTGTCTTTTTGTGTGTGTTGGCCCGTGTGTGTGTGTGGGGTCTGTGTGTGGGGTGTGTCCCTTTTGTGTGTGTGTCTGTGGGGTGTGTTGTCTGTGTTTTGTGTGTGGTGTTGGGGTTTTGTGTGGTTGTGTGTGGTGTTTTGGTGTGTGGGTTTGTGTGTGGTTTGTGTGTGGTGTGGGGTGTGTGGTGTGTGTTTTTGTTTGTGGGTGTTGTGTGGTGTTGTGTGTGTGTGGGGGGTAATGTGGTGTGTGGGGTGGTTTTTTGGGTTGTGTTGTTGTGGGGTTTGGTGGGGTGGGGGGTGTGTGTGTGTGTGTGTTTTTTGTGTGTGTGTGTTGTTGTGTGTGTTGGTTGTGTGGTGTGTGTGTTGGGGTGTGTTTTGTTGTGTGTGGGTTGGGGTGTGTTGTGTGGGTTTTTGTTGTTTTGTGTTGTGTTTGGTGGTGTTGTGTGTGGTGTTTGGGGTTTTGTGTGTGTGTGGTTGTTTTGGTGGTGTGTTTGTTTTGTGTGTGTGTCTTGTCTGTGTTTTTTGTGTCTTGTGTTTTGTTGGGCTTGTTTTGTGTGTCTATGCTGTGTGTGGTTTTTGTGGTCTATGGTTTTGTGTGTTTTGGGTTTGTTGTGGGGTGTGGGTTGGGGTTTGGGGTTTTGTGTTGTGTGTGGGGTTTGGTTTTGGGGTGTGCCTTTTTTTTGGGTGTGGGTGTGTGTGGTGGTGTGGGGTGGTGTGTGTGTGTGTGTTTGTTGTGTTTTGTGTGTTTTGTGTGTGTGTGTGTGTGTTGTTTGGTGTGTGTGTGTTGTGTGTGTGTGTGTGTGTGTGTGGTTGGTGTCTGTGTGTGTCTGTGTGTGTCTGTGTGTGTCTGTTTGTGTGTGTGTGTCTGCGTGTGTGTGTGTGACTGTGTGTATGTATGTGTATATATATAAATAAATATATAAATATAAATATATATATATATATATATATATATATATATATATATATATATATATATTACATAAGTATATATACATACATACATGTACATAAATCTCTGTCTATACACACACACACATACATACATACATACATGTATTTGCATATACATATATACATACATATATACACACACACACATCTACACAAAATAATATATATATATATAAACACACACACATACACATGTGTGCGTGCGTGTGCGTGTACATGTGTATATGTATGTGTATATGTATGTGTGTACATATATATATGCATGTATGTATATATGTGGTATATATATATATATATATATATATATATATATATATATATATATATATATATATATATAGATAGAAGATATAGATATAGATATAGATATACATATAGATATAGATATATATATATATATATATAAAAATTTTTAAAAGGTTTAGATATAAATATAGAAAGAAA
>NC_051403.1:30472149-30474649 GCF_015228065.2 Penaeus monodon
AGAAAGAGCGAGAAACCCGCCTGGATGAAAGATTTTGTGTTCCTGAGAACTGATTTTCAATTACGGTTACTCTTGTTTGAAAGAATTTTGTTTGTTCCTGAGGACTAATTTTATTAAATTTTCTGTAGTTTGTGTTCATGTTAGGTATGTCAGAGCAGACGGGTCGTCTGCTTGATAGGGGGGATAGTGCTACGCCAGTGGGTCTTTGTCTCTGTGCGAAACATGTGTTAACATGAAAAGGATGACCTGGGCATGTGTTAACATGAAGGGACCTGGGCAAACGTGACGCAACTGGCTGTGAGCGAAGGAGCGAGGAACAAGCCAAGAGAGGCGGTTGGGTGCTGCTCCTGTGAAGACCTCGTGTGTGCCTTTGTGACCTGATATAACTTTGTGTTGCCCTGTTATAAGCTGTATCGTGCAGTGTGACATGCTGGTTTCCCCCTGTATTGTGCCTATAGAAAGTGTACGGGTAAATAACTTGTGTAAATAAAGGAAAGACTGTCATTTTGTGTTTATTCGTGCCTGCCTCGCCACTTGGCATTTCCCCTGTGGTGTTCTGGGACGCTGTGGTGCTCGGTGCCTCTTGGAGCTGTTCAGTGTTTACGACCCTGTGGATAGCACGCCGTCTGCCTAGCCTGCCTCGTGTTGGTGGCAGAGAGACAAGGCGGTCGGCGTAACAATATGTATGGAGAGTTTACAGGTTTGAGAGCTTCATTAACACTCCTCTCCACTGAATAATATTGTATAAGGTAGTAACAAATAGTTAAGATACTGCTGGTACAGCTTTAGGATAGTTTATTCCCCCACAAATCAAGAATGTTACTATAAGGGATTTAGGGCATTAAGTTAGTTATATTGAAATAATAAAGATATAAACTAATCTTGTTCATAGACCCAATGGAGGGGTAAGTGAGCTATTAACTTACCTTTATATACAATCTAAGGACCTGTTAAACCAGAGGAATTCCATTGCCAAAGCACAGTTTTGCATCTGAAACTCCAATCCTGTCTGTTGTTGTCATGGGGGGTTAGGACTCAACTAATTTTGCATGGTCGTTTCTTCCCCTCTCCTTTTCCTTCTCTTCCCAAACTTCTACTGTCCACTTCCTAAGGTGTGAGAGCCATGTGGGAAGGATGAAAGGCCGACTTTGTGCCAGTCATGAATGGCCTAGGGGAGCCATGAGCACAGCATTCCCATGTTAACTGTCTAGACCTTACCCCTCAAGGGGACCCAGAGAGGTAGTTTGTTATTTTCCCCAACATACTCCAGCCTTATCATGGCCAGTAATAAAGATTTTGCACCATTATTAGGGGCATTGAGACCTGTCCCTTTAACAACTAGCCCTACTGATTTTAATTCTCTCCAGGCTCTCCTTTGATCACAACTCTGAACACTGCTACTGTTACCCCCTCCTCAATACTTACTACTACCTCAGTCCATTTCAAATCACCCATCTGAGTCATTAGTCAACCTCCACAAAACACTCCTTTTCTCCCAACAGTCTCCACTTCATTTCCTCAATTCCACAGCCTTCTTCATCTACTACTCCCTCTTCCTTTTTAACTATTCTTCATCCTTATCGTCCAACCCTCCATGGTAATATCTCCTTCAAACCACTCCCTCTTCCATGCGTTGTCCTTGCCCTACTACCCCCACCTCTACAAACCTTTTGAGTACTCTGTTTAGCCCAACCAAATGGGATAGATTTTTTTGTGATCCCCTTTACAGCTCCTTATCTTGACAAGAAGGTTTGGTTTCCGTCTGGTTATTCCTGCCTTGTCAGAGTTACATCCAAATCCCAAACTAAAGTATTATCAGCCCTAACTGACTTCATTGGCAAACCTATTCCAGTCCAGCCTCATCCCTCCGTCAATACTTGTGCTGACACAGTCTCTATCTCCCTGACAAACTGCCTTTCTGTAGGCACGACCTCCCCCATGATTATATTGGCGGAGAGCCCTAACCTGTCCGACCATATAGACCAGGGTTCTTTAAAGTACGAGCCCTCTAATCCCTTGCCCGTTGTTGTTATGGTGGAGGCATAGGAGAGGGAGACTGAGACCCAATGCCAGGGATCACCCCTACCTTGGGCCTCAGCCCTCAGCTTTGCATGGTCTCTTCTTCCCCTTTCCTTTTCCTCTTCCTAAGGTGTAAGAGTCATGTTGAAAGGATGAAAGACCAACATTGTGCTAGTCATGAATGGCCTAGGGGAGCCATGGGGACAACATTCCCCTGCTTAGCTGTCTAGCTGTGGACCATTTCTCTCCCCAACATACATCAGTCTTACCATGGCCAATAATGAAAATTTTGTACCCCAATTAGGGGCATTGAGGCTTAACCCTTTATCAACTAGCCCCGCTGATTTTAATGCCTCCGATTCCCTGACACAATGCTCTCCTTTGACCACGACTCTGAACACTACTACTACCCCTTCCTTATCACCTACTACCACCTCAGTCCAGTCCAAACCATCCACCCAGGTTATTACTCACCTCATGG
>NC_051403.1:30484364-30491229 GCF_015228065.2 Penaeus monodon
ACATGACTCTTACACCTTAGGAAGAGGAAAAGGAAAGGGGAAGAAGAGCATGCAAGCTGAGGGCTGAGGCCCAAGGTAGGGGTGATCCCTGGCATTGGTCTCAGTCTCCCTCTCCTATGCCTCCACCATAACAACACGGCAAGGGATTAGAGGGCTCGTACTTTAAAGAACCTGGTCTATATGGTCGGACAGGTTAGGGCTCTCCCCAATATAATCATGGGGAGTCGTGCCTACAGAAAGGCAGTTTGTCAGGAGATAAGACTGTGTCAGCACAAGTATTGACGGAGGATGAGGCTGGACTGGAATAGTTTGCCATGAAGTCAGTTAGGGCTGATAATACTTTAGTTTGGGATTTGGATGTAACTCTGACAAGCAGGAATAACCAGACGGAAACCAAACCTTCTTGTCAAGATAAGGAGCTGTAAAGGGATCACAAAAAATCTATCCCATTTGGTTGGCTAAACAGAGTACTCAAAAGGTTTGTAGAGGTGGGGGTAGTAGGGCAAGGACAACGCATGGAAGAGGGAGTGGTTTGAAGGAGATTTACCATGGAGGGTTGGACATAAGGATGAAGAATAGTTAAAAGGAGAGGATAGTAGATAAGAAGGCTGTGGAATTGAGGAAATGAAGTGGAGACTGTTGGAGAAAAGGAGTGTTTTGTGGAGGTTGACAAATGACTCAGATGGTGATTTGAATGGACTAGGTAGTAGTAAGTAATTGAGGAGGGGTAACAGTAGCAGTGTTCAGAGTTGTGATAAAAGGAAGCCTGGAGAGAATTAAAATCAGTAGGCTAGTTGTTAAAGGACAGGTCTCAATGCCCCTAATAATGGTGCAAAATCTTTATTACTGGCCATGATAAGCTGGAGTATGTTGGGAAAATAACAACTACCTCTCTGGGTCCCCTTGAGGGTAAGGTCTAGACAGTTAAACATGGGAATGCTGTGCTCATGCTCCCCTGGGCCCATTCATGACTGGCACAAAGTCGGCCTTTCATCCTTCCCACATGGCTCTCACACCTTAGGAAGTGGACAGTAGAAGTTTGGGAAGAGAAGGAAAAGGAGAGGGAAGAAACGACCATGCAAAATTAGTTGAGTCCTAACCCCCCATGACAACAACAGACGGGATTGGAGTTTCAGATGCAAAACTGTGCTTTGGCAATGGAATTCCTCTGGTTTAACAGGTCCTTGATTGTATATAAGTAAGTTAATAGCTCACTTAGCCCCTCCATTGGGTCTATGAACAAGATTAGTTTATATCTTTATTATTTCAATATAACTAACTTAATGCCCTAAATCCCTTATAGTAACATTCTTGATTTGTGGGGGAATAAACTATCCTAAAGCTGTACCAGCAGTATCTTAACTATTTGTTACTACCTTATACAATATTATTCAGTGGAGAGGAGTGTTAATGAAGCTCTCAAACCTGTAAACTCTCCATACATATTGTTACGCCGACCGCCTTGTCTCTCTGCCACCAACACGAGGCAGGCTAGGCAGACGGCGTGCTATCCACAGGGTCGTAAACACTGAACAGCTCCAAGAGGCACCGAGCACCACAGCGTCCCAGAACACCACAGGGGAAATGCCAAGTGGCGAGGCAGGGCACGAAATAAACACAAAATGACAGTCTTTCCTTTATTTACACAAGTTATTTACCCGTACACTTTCTATAGCACAATACAGGGGGAAACCAGCATGTCACACTGCACGATACAGCTTATACGGGGCAAACAAAGTTATATCAGGTCACAAAGGCACACACGAGGTCTTCACAGGAGCAGCACCCAACCGCCTCTCTTGGCTTGTTCCTCGCTCCTTCGCTCACAGCCAGTTGCGTCACGTTTGCCCAGGTCCCTTCATGTTAACACATGCCCAGGTCATCCTTTTCATGTTAACACATGTTTCGCACAGAGACAAAGACCCACTGGCGTAGCACTATCCCCCCCTATCAAGCAGACGACCCGCCCTGCTCTGACATACCTAAACATGAAACAAACTACAGAAAATTTAAATAAGTTAGTCCTCAGGAACAACAAAATTCTTTCAAACAAAGAAACCGTAATTGAAAATCTTTTCTCAGGAACAAACAAAAATCTTTCATCCAGCGCAGCTTTCTTCGCTCTTGCTGGGGTCGCTCTGGAGGAGGTGTGGGCGGGGGTAGATTGCAGTGGCACCCGAGGGTATCTCCTGTCCCAAGACCTGGCTCATGGTCACCATTGACGTCTGCTGCATCGCCCTCACCGTCCAAATGCTCGTCCTCATCTTGGTCAGCGTCTGCCACGTCCTCATCGCCGCTACTGGGGCTAACGTCATCTTCTTTTTCACCATGGCCCCAGGAGTAGCTTCCTGACCCATGGTAAGCCAAAAGCCGGGTCCACGTGGACAACAGACGGTCGTTTTCGCCCTCTGCGAATTCGATAGGTGACATCAGAGAGGGCCGCTACCACCAGGGCTCTGTACTTCGGCGAGAGCCTCGCTTCCGACGCGGTTTATGCAGCCACACTCTGTCACCTATTTTTGTACCTCACTTCCCTCATGCGCCGGTCATAGGTCTCCTTCATGGCATGGCCGCTACCTTGAGCTTGCCACAACTCGTGGGTGCACCTCCGCCAGTTAGCAGCGCTCCGGTGCGCCAAGTCCTCGGGGAAAGTCAGGCACGGCCTCACACACAAGTCCTTGTTCCCCGACGACTCTTCTGGATGCTCCACTTCCTCACAAGTGCCCAGCTTTGCACCAGCTGGCACCTTCTGGGCCTTATCGGAGAAGTTAGCTACCAACATTGTAACTAAACTTTCCCCTGGTCCAACAAGGCTCCGCCCAACCGCTACGCTATCAGCCAGCTGCAGGTTTTGAATGGGCTCCATGAGGCCCTCTACTCCACGCATCACTCTTGACAGTCGACACCGGATTCTAGACTCTGTTCTGGGGGCAAGGTGCAGTTGCTGAGCCGTAACTACCTCTGCACAGCCAACCTCTGGAAACAAGGGCACATCTTCACCGTGCACCCTCACCAGCTTCCGTCCAAGGTCGACGCACGCCTTACTCTGTGTCAGGTAGTCAAGGCCCAGCAGCAGTGCTCGTCCAGATCGGCCACATACACCGGCAGCCGCTGCACCGTGCTGCCCAGCCAATACGAGCCTCCACTGGCCCCTGAGCTGCACACAATGCCCCGTGACACCACACAGTCTCTGTGGTGCGTCTGGAAGTTGCATAGTGGCCAACATATCAGGCCGCACTTGGGTCTTCTCAGCCCCAGTGTCCACTGTCAGGCGGCATGGCTTCCCATCTGGTGAGCCCTCCAACTGCATCCTGCTGGTTTGACGGCAGCTTACCCAAGTTGGGGCCCTGGAACCGAGGACAGCTGGGTTTCGGCCCCCTTCTCCAGCCTGTCCGAGTTTTCCGCCTGTACCACTTCCTTAGCCTTAGGGCATGCACTCGGATGGTGACCATACTTGCCACAGTCCTTGCAGCACTGCTGGAAGGCATCAGAATCCGTCCGGTTGAGAGGACATGTTTTCCGCTCCCTCCGACACCGACTACGTCTGTGCCCTACCTCTCCGCAGCCCCAACACAAGCCTTGGAAAGTGCTCAGGCTCACCTTCCTCAATGCTACCTTCTCCACTTTAGCCTTCCGGCCCCAGAGGTCATGGCGGGGTTGAGCAGCTGGCCCTAGGCCACTGGTTGCCTTCAGGAAAGCCTCGAACTCCAAGGCCCTCGCCAGCGCCACCTGCAGGTTCTCAGGGTGCGCCTGCTTGACGTAGATTTGCAGCTGCTGGTCCTGCAAAGCGTCAACAAAGAAATCGCGGGCCAGGACCACAATCATCTCTTCCGCAGCCGCAGGGTACGACCTCCTTACCAGCGCCTCCACATCCTGCGCCAGCTGGGACAGTGTCTCGCCACGCTCACGAGTCCGCTTCAAGCGGGCCTGATATACCTCGGCCTGGTGGTGGTGCCCGAAACGGCGTTTCAAAGCCTCTGCCACGCTGGTGTAAGAGGCATGTTGGGATGGCGGCAGATGGCCCAACACTTCCACCGCGGGGCCCCTTAGCGCTGTTACCAGCTGCAGGGCCTTCTCTTCCTGGCTCCAGCCCTGGGCAGATGCCAGCATTTCAAATTGGGCGACATATGCCTCCCAGGCCACCTTCCGGTCGTACTCAGCTGGCTTACGCTTCACAGAATGTCTGGAGGCCGAGGGGCTGCGGGGTGGAGAACGCGTGCCGTGAACTAACACACCTGGGGGGGAGGAAGGGGGGGAGGGAGGCAACGAGGCGGGTTGACCGGGGCCGAGTTTGCCGCCACCTATACCCAAGGGAGCGTTTCCGATGGGTCCCCAGACTTCTGCAGCGACCACTGGCTGCGACACGACGCTGCGAGGCCCGGGGGTTTCCTGCCACGGACCCCAGGCAGACCCCAGTAAATCTGACACTCTGACATCTGTTCCCAGAACCTCGTCTGCCTTCTCTGCTTGCAACGTTACTACCTCGTGACGCCGCCTTTCCTCCTTCACTTCCTCCCTCAGGCCCTGAACCTTGCCCTTCAGAGTCTGCACCTCCTCCATCAGTTCACTCTTCACGCTGTTGCAGGCCTTGTCGGTGTACTGCTGAGTTTCCATCTTCACAGATGCAAGATTGCTCTGTAGCACCTCACAAGTCGGCAGAACTGTTCCTCTGCCTTCCTTGCCTGCATCTCGACGAGATGGTGCGCCTGCTCGTGTCCCTCTGTGCCTGCTCTTCTGCCCTTTGTGCCATTTCCTCCCTCATACCAGCCAGCATGGCAGTGATCGGTCCAACTGACTCGGCTTCACCTCACTTGTGCCTGCCTCAGTCATAGCCTCCTCTCCCTCATGGCTGCCGTCATCTTTGGACGACATGATAAATCGGCGCTCTCACTGATCAAATATCACAAATCCCACTCCTGACACCAATTGTTACCCGACCGCCTCGTCCTCTGCACCAACAAGGCAGCTAGGCAGACGGCGTGCTATTCACAGGGTCGTGACACTGAAAATCTCCAAGAGGCACCGAGCACCACAGCGTCCCAAACACCACAGGGAACGCCCAAGTGCGGCAGGGGACGAATAACACACGATGACAGCTTTCCTTTATTTACACAGTTAGTTACCTGTAACTTTCTAAGCACAATACAGGGGGAAACCAGCATGTCCACTGCACGATACAGCTTATAACAGGCACACAAAGTTATATCAGGTCACAAAGGCACACACGGTCTTCACAGAGCACACCCAACCGCCTCTCTTGACTTGTTCCTCGCTCCTCCGCTCACAGCCGTTGCGTCACGTTTGCCCAGTCCCTTCATGTTAACACATGCCAGGTCATCCTTTCATGTTAACCCTGTTCGCACAGAGACACAGACCACTGGCGTACCATATTATAGTTATGGTTAGGAGAATAAAATGCTAACATCAACATATATAGCACTATGGTAAAGTACTGTGGTGAAAAGGGTGAATGATTCAGGATAAGATGTGTTAGATGTCAAAGGTGTAAATGCTGTAGGATAGAATCGTAGTGAACGGGTATAGAGGGGCAATGGATAAAAGGTTAAAGTATATAGCGATCAGATCAAAGAGTATGTGTCTGAGGAAGGGAGTAACACTGTAAGAAGAAAACGCAAAGAAATTATATAGCATCAAAGGGTAATACCAGTAAAATGATGTTGTAAACAGAAGAAACCAGAGGATGAGAGAAGGAACAGAGGAAGTGGGAAGTGTCGAAGTATGTCATAAGGGAGGGATCCGAGAAGGACATTGATGTGACATAGGAGTCTCGTGAGCATATAGAGGAGTAGGAGTGGTAAGGATAATGGGAAAGAGGATGGTGATGCACAAGGAGGAGAAGGATGGTTTTTTTTTTTTAGTGAGTGGAGAGAAGGCGGGGAACTTGAGATAGAGAAGATATCGGCATATACTTTGAATGTAGAGCGAATAGAAATAGAGGGGGTATGAGGAGTGGACATTCTCTTGGTCATGTTTAGGATTTGGATGTCTTCAAAAGTTTCCGAGGGAGTTGGTGGGGAGTCTGAACAAAGGTTTTCTTATGTGGGGAGAAGAGGGAATAGTTGTTCAAGAGCAGGGGGAGAGGTGGGTGTAGAGAAATAGGTGGAAGTTTAGATTGTCTGGTGTGACAGGTAGAGTGAGAAGGAGGTGGGGTAGGCACCGGGGAAGTGGTAGAGATTGGAGTATCTGGATTTAGACTGGAAAAGGAATTTGACTGAGAGAGAGGGATGGCTCTGGGTAGAGGGAAGAGATACTGGGGAAGATGCTGAGACTTTGAGAGGATGGAAGGGGAGCATAGAAAAGTATAGTTTTGGAGTAGGAAGAAAGAGAAAAACCTTGTCAGTGTGCTTATTTTTTTGCCTCATGTAGAGTGAGGCCTAGTTTGAATCTGAAAACTGCTACCTCATATTCAACTTGTAGGCAGGGCAGCTCCTATAAAATCATTATGGAGCCACCACAATTGACACACGTGCATGACTGAGCAGAGCAATTTGAACGGTCATGACCAGGTTGGCACATAGACGCAGCGGCTGTGGAGCATGGTGTTTGCCTGGTAGCCAAAACTCAAAAACATTTCTGACATTGACTGGAGAGGTCGATATGACTGGCCGAGAGACACTCCATAAATATCAACTTCATGGGGTAGTCATGTTTAGGAAGCTAATCTGGCATATTGGTGAGGACTTAAGTTGGCCTTTAGGAGGAAAAGTGAAGCACTGGACTGCTACTACATCATAGTCGACAAGGCATGGGAGCAAGTCGATCACCTTCTTGAATAGCAGTGTAATCAAATCGGGAGGATGGAAAACTGTTGCGATGACTGGAGGAAACTTGCTACTTATTTTGA
>NC_051403.1:30491329-30493829 GCF_015228065.2 Penaeus monodon
AAAAGAGAAAACCTTGTCAGTGTGCTTATTTTTTTGCCTCATGTAGAGTGAGGCCTAGTTTGAATCTGAAAACTGCTACCTCATATTCAGACTTGTAGGCAGGGCAGCTCCTATAAAATACATTATGGGAGCCACCACAATTGGCACACGTGCATAACTGAGCAGAGCAATTTGAACGGTCATGACCAGGTTGGGCACATAGACGGCAGCGGGCTGTGGAGCGATGGTGTTTGCCTGGGTAGCCAAAACTCAAAAACATTTCTGACATTGACTGGGAAGAGGTCGATATGACTGGCCAGAGAAGAACACTCCATAAATATCAACTTCATGGGGGAGGTCATGTTTAGGGAAGCTAATCTTGGCAATATTGGTGAGGACTTAAGTTAGCCTTTAGGAGGAATAGTGAAGCACTGGACTGCTACTACATCATAGTCGACAAGGCATGGGAGCAAGTCGTTTTTACAGTCTGACCGATCCTTGTTGAAGACAGGGTAATCAATCGGGGAGATGGAAACAGTTCCAGTACAAGTATTAAGGGAGGAGTGAGGTTGGGCAAGAATCGGTTTGCAAGTGAGGTCAGTTAGGGTTGATAGTGCACGAGCTTGGGATGCAGATGTAACTGTGAATGATCGGAATGACTGCGGAAGGAAACTTTGCCTACTTATTTTTGGAGACATTGATGGAAAAGAATGGTATTGTCAGAGTACAGGGCTGCAGGGTGAATCACAAAGAACTTGTCCTACTTGGCTGGGCCAAAAAGGGTACTCAAAAGGTTTGCAGAGGTGGAAGCAGTAGAAGAACTAGGTTGGGAGGAAGATGGGGTGGTATGAAGAGTTAGTACTGTTGGGAGGAGGACAATAATGATGCAAAGGAGTAATAAGGGAGGAAGGGGTAATAAACAATGATAGAGACTGTGCAGTAAGAAAAGGAGTGGAGGATGTTGGAGAGAGGAAGGGGTGTATTCTGGTGGCCTGGATGGATGATTTGGAATAGATAGTCGTCAGAAGTGTGGTCAAAAGAGAGGCAGGGGTCAGGAAACCAGTGAAATCAAAATTTTGATAGGCTAGTTGATGAAGGGCAAGCCTTAATACCCTATTAACGGAAGAAATCATCATTATTGGCCATGGTGGGGCCCGGAATAAATGGGGAGAAGAAACAGTTTATTCCTCAGGGTCCTCAAGAGGGTATACTGTGCCCATGGCTGCCGGAGGCCATTCATGACTAGCCTTTCTTCCTTTCTGCACGGGTCTCACACCTTAGGAAGTGGACAGAAGAAGGGGGTGAAGAAGAGAAGGAAAAAGGAAATGGGAAGAAGAAAAGACCATGCAAAATTAGTTGAGGTGAGGGCTGAGGTCCAAGGCAGGGCTGATCCCCTACCTTGTGCTCCATCTCCTAAGCCCCTCCTCCACAACAACAATGAGCAAGGAATTAGGGTACTTTTAAGGGGTTTAGGTAAACCACCAGAGTTGGACACTCACAAATTGTGTCCATCTACATTGATCCCCGAGTTACTAATCTAGACCCAGAGAGTATTTTATCATCCCCTGCAATATTGCCTGGGAACCAGCCGAGGTCAGTAGTTTTTTGCAACAAATTTCTCTGGTTTTATTTTGCACCCACTGTTTGAGCTAGTATGCCTATAACCCACAAACACAATTCTGAAAAAGAAATATCCTCTCATGTTCTTATGTTACTGTGAACATGACTCTCTGGCTCCTATGGGCTACCAAATAATACTTTATTGGTGACATATATATACATATATATACACATATGTATATATATATATATATATATTTTATATATATTATATATAATATATATATATAAAATATATATATAATATATATATATATTATATATATATATATATATATATTGTATATTTTGTGTTATTATATGTTATAATTTATATATATAAATTATATATATTTATTATATATATATATATATATATATATATCTACATATATCATATATATATATATATAATATCATCATATGGTATACCTATGTATATGCCATAATTACCACCTTATATATATCATCATGATCTAGTTTAATAAGTTCTATATATATATCCATATTTATATTCTATATATATATAGTATTATCTATCTACTATATCATATATATATCATAGTTTCCACATTCATCACTCAGGTTGTCTAACAGGTGAGGTATCCAATGGGACATATCCATATACCTGACTTAGTTATCACCGATTATCTAAGTACAGTATCAATCTCATGTGACCTTACGTCCTCATACTTAATATCCGCGAAGGTTTATCATAAAAATCTAGCCTCAAGACCATGATCTCTAGGTTGTCATAGATCCTCCACTTAAGGCTTCGATTACATAATCTAAAACTGTTAGTATCAAGTCTATATAGACATATTGATTTTCTGATGGATCCAATATATATACATCATCATTATGTTAATCTATTCATTTATATCAAGTCCTCTCCAGCTACCCATGACGCTGAAAGGATATC
>NC_051403.1:30503732-30513732 GCF_015228065.2 Penaeus monodon
AGGTTGACTAATGACTCAGATGGGTGATTTGAAATGGACTGAGGTAGTAGTAAGTATTGAGGAGGGGTTAACAGTAGCAGTGTTCAGAGTTGTGATCAAAGGAGAGCCTGGAGAGAATTAAAATCAGTGGGGCTAGTTGTTAAAGGGACAGGTCTCAATGCCCCTAATAATGGTGCAAAATCTTTATTACTGGCCATGATAAGGCTGGAGTACGTTGGGGAAAATAACAAACTACCTCTCTGGGTCCCCTTGAGGGGTAAGGTCTAGACAGTTAAACATGGGAATGCTGTGCTCATGGCTCCCCTAGGCCATTCATGACTGGCACAAAGTCGGCCTTTCATCCTTCCCACATGGCTCTCACACCTTAGGAAGTGGACAGTAGAAGTTTGGGAAGAGAAGGAAAAGGAGAGGGGAAGAAACGACCATGCAAAATTAGTTGAGTCCTAACCCCCCCATGACAACAACATACAGGATTGGGAGTTTCAGATGCAAAACTGTGCTTTGGCAATGGAATTCCTCTGGTTTAACAGGTCCTTGATTGTATATAAAGGTAAGTTAATAGCTCACTTAGCCCCTCCATTGGGTCTATGAACAAGATTAGTTTATATCTTTATTATTTCAATATAACTAACTTAATGCCCTAAATCCCTTATAGTAACATTCTTGATTTGTGGGGGAATAAACTATCCTAAAGCTGTACCAGCAGTATCTTAACTATTTGTTACTACCTTATACAATATTATTCAGTGGAGTGGAGTGTTAATGAAGCTCTCAAACCTGTAAACTCTCCATACATATTGTTACGCCGACTGCCTTGTCTCTCTGCCACCAACACGAGGCAGGCTAGGCAGACGGCGTGCTATCCACAGGGTCGTGAACACTGAACAGCTCCAAGAGGCACCGAGCACCACAGCGTCCCAGAACACCACAGGGGAAATGCCACTTGGCGAGGCAGGGCACCAAATAAACACAAAATGACAGTCTTTCCTTTATTTATACAAGTTATTTACCCGTACACTTTTCTATAGGCACAATACAGGGGGAAACCAGCATGTCACACTGCACGATACAGCTTATAACAGGGCAACACAAAGTTATATCAGGTCACAAAGGCACACACGAGGTCTTCACAGGAGCAGCACCCAACCGCCTCTCTTGGCTTGTTCCTCGCTCCTCCGCTCACAGCCAGTTGCGTCACGTTTGCCCAGGTCCCTTCATGTTAACACATGCCCAGGTCATCCTTTTCATGTTAACACATGTTTTGCACAGAGACAAAGACCCACTGGCGTAGCACTATCCCCCCCTATCAAGCAGACGACCCGTCTGCTCTGACATACCTAAACATGAAACAAACTACAGAAAATTTAAGTAAAATTAGTCCTCAGGAGCAAACAAAATTCTTTCAAACAAGAGTAACCGTAATTGAAAATCAGTTCTCAGGAACACAAAAATCTTTCATCCAGCGCGGCTTTCTTCGCTCTTGCTGGGGTTGCTCTGGAGGAGGTGTGGGCGGCGGTAGATTGGCAGTGGCACCCAGAGGGGTATCTCCTGTCCCAAGACCTGGCTCATGGTCACCATTGACGTCTGCTGCATCGCCCTCACCGTCCAAATGCTCGTCCTCATCTTGGTCAGCGTCTGCCACGTCCTCATCGCCGCTACTGGGGCTAACGTCATCTTCTTTTTCACCATGGCCCCAGGAGTAGCTTCCTGACCCATGGTAACGCCACAGCCGGTCCACGTGGACAACAGACGGTCGTTTTCGCCCTCTGCGAATTCGATAGGTGACATCAGAGAGGGCCGCTACCACCAGGGGCTCTGTAGCTTCGGCGAGAGCCCTCGCTTCCGACGCGGGTTATGCAGCCACACTCTGTCACCTATGTTGTACCTCACTTCCCTCAGGGCGCCGGTCATAGGTCTCCTTCATGGCATGGCCGGCTACCTTGAGCTTGCCACGAACTCGTCGGTGCACCTCCGCCAGGTTAGCGGCGCTCCGGTGCGCCAAGTCCTCGAGGAAGTCAGGCAACGGCCTCACACCAACCAAGTCCTTGTTCCCCGACGACTCTTCTGGATGCTCCACTTCCTCACAAGTGCCCAGCTTTGCACCAGCTGGCACCTTCTGGGCCTTATCGGAGAAGTTAGCTACCAACATTGTAACTAAACCCTCCCCTGGTCCAACAAGGCTCCGCCCAACCGCTACGCTATCAGCCAGCTGCAGGTTTTGAATGGGCTCCACGAGGCCCTCTACTCCACGCATCACTCTTGACAGTCGACACCGGATTCTAGACTCTGTCCTGGGGGCAAGGTGCAGTTGCTGAGCCATAACTACCTCTGCACAGCCAACCTCTGGAAACAAGGGCACATCTTCACCGTGCACCCTCACCAGCTTCCGTCGAAGGTTGACGCATGCCTTACTCTGCGTCAGGTAGTCAAGGCCCAGCAAGCAGTGCTCGTCCAGATCGGCCACATACACCGGTAGCCGCTGCACCGTGCTGCCCAAGGCAATACGAGCCTCCACTGGCCCCTTGAGCTGCACATAATGCCCCGTGACACCACACAGTCTCTGTGGTGCGTCTGGAAGTTGCATAGTGGCCAACATATCAGGCCGCACTAGGGTCTTCTCAGCCCCAGTGTCCACTGTCAGAGGGCATGGCTTCCCATCTGGTGAGCCCTCCACCTGCATCGTGCTGGTTCGACGGCAGCTTACCCAAGTTGGGGCCCGGGAACCGAGGACAGCTGGGTTTCGGCCCCCTTCTCCAGCCTGTCCGAGTTTTCCGCATGTACCACTTCCTTAGCCTTAGGGCATGCACTCGGATGGTGACCATACTTGCCACAGTCCTTGCAGCACTGCTGGAAGGCATCAGAATCCGTCCGGTTGAGAGGACATGTTCTCCGCTCCCTCCGACACCGACTACGTCTGTGCCCTACCTCTCCGCAGCCCCAACACAAGCCTTGGAAAGTGCTCAGGCTCACCTTCCTCAATGCTACCTTCTCCACTTTAGCCTTCCGGCCCCAGAGGTCATGGCGGGGTTGAGCAGCTGGCCCTAGGCCACTGGTTGCCTTCAGGAAAGCCTCGAACTCCAAGGCCCTCGCCAGCGCCACCTGCAGGTTCTCAGGGTGCGCCTGCTTGACGTAGATTTGCAGCTGCTGGTCCTGCAAAGCGTCAACAAAGAAAACTCGGGCTAGGACCACAATCATCTCTTCTGCAGCCGCAGGGTACGACCTCCTTACCAGCGCCTCCACATCCTGCGCCAGCTGGGACAGTGTCTCGCCACGCTCACGAGTCCGCTTCAAGCGGGCCTGATATACCTCGGCCTGGTGGTGGTGCCCGAAACGGCGTTTCAAAGCCTCCGCCACGCTGGTGTAAGAGGCATGTTGGGATGCCGGCAGATGCCCCAACACTTCCACCGCGGGGCCCCTTAGCGCTGTTACCAGCTGCAGGGCCTTCTCTTCCTGGCTCCAGCCCTGGGCAGATGCCAGCATTTCAAATTGGGCGACATATGCCTCCCAGGCCACCTTCCGGTCGTACTCAGCTGGCTTACGCTTCACAGAATGTCTGGAGGCCGAGGGGCTGCGGGGTGGAGAACGCGTGCCGTGAACTAACACACCTGGGGGGGAGGAAGGGGGGGAGGGAGGCAACGAGGCGGGTTGACCGGGTCCGAGTTTGCCACCACCTATACCCAAGGGAGCGGTTCCGATGGGTCCCCAGACTTCTGCAGCGACCACTGGCTGCGACACGACGCTGCGAGGCCCGGGGGTTTCCTGCCACGGACCCCAGGCAGACCCCAGTAAATCTGACACTCTGGCATCTGTTGCCAGAACCTCGTCTGCCTTCTCTGCTTGCAACGTTACTACCTCGTGACGCCGCCTTTCCTCCTTCACTTCCTCCCTCAGGCCCTGAACCTTGCCCTTCAGAGTCTGCACCTCCTCCATCAGTTCACTCTTCACGCTGTTGCAGGCCTTGTCGGTGTACTGCTGAGTTTCCATCTTCACAGATGCAAGATTGCTCTGTAGCACCTCAACAAGTCGGCAGAACTGTTCCTCTGCCTTCCTTGCCTGCATCTCGACGAGATGGTGCGCCTGCTCGTGTGCCCTCTGTGCCTGCTCTTCTGCCCTTTGTGCCATTTCCTCCCTCATACCAGCCAGCATGGCAGTGATCAGGTCCAACTGACTCGGCTTCACCTCACTTGTGCCTGCCTCAGTCATAGCCTCCTCTCCCTCATGGCTGCCGCCATCTTTGGACGACATGATAAATCGGCGCTCTCACTGATCAAATATCACAAATCCCACTCCTGACACCAATTGTTACGCCGACCGCCTCGTCTCTCTGCCACCAACACAAGGCAGGCTAGGCAGACGGCGTGCTATTCACAGGGTCGTGAACACTGAACAGCTCCAAGAGGCACCGAGCACCACAGCATCCCAGAACACCACAGGGGAAACGCCAAGTGGCGAGGCAGGGCACGAAATAAACACACGATGACAGTCTTTCCTTTATTTACACAAGTTAGTTACCTGTACACTTTTCTATAGGCACAATACAGGGGGAAACCAGCATGTCACACTGCACGATACAGCTTATAACAGGGCAACACAAAGTTATATCAGGTCACAAAGGCACACACGAGGTCTTCACAGGAGCAGCACCCAACCGCCTCTCTTGGCTTGTTCCTCGCTCCTCCGCTCACAGCCAGTTGCGTCACGTTTGCCCAGGTCCCTTCATGTTAACACATGCCCAGGTCATCCTTTTCATGTTAACACATGTTTCGCACAGAGACAAAGACCCACTGGCGTAGCAATATTATAGGTTAATGGTTAGGAGAATAAATATGCTAAACATCAAACATCATATAGCACTATGGTAAAGTACTATGGTGAAAAGGGTGGAAATGAGTTCAGGATAAGATGTGTTAGATGTCAAAGGTTGTAAAATGCTGTAGGATAGAATCGTAGTGAAACGGGTATAGAGGGGAGCAAATGGATAAAAGGTTAAAGGTATATAGCGATCAGATCAAATGGAGAGTATGTGTCTGAGGAAGGGAGAGTAACACTGTAAGAAGAAAACTGCAAAAAAGAAATTATATAACAATCAAAGGGTAATACCAGTAGAAATGATAGTTGTAGAACCAGAAGAATCCAGAGGATGAGAGAAGGGAACAGAGGAAAGTGGTGAAGTGTCGGGAAGTATGTCAGTAAGGGAGGGATCCGGAGAAGGACATTGATGTGACATAAGGGAGTCTCGTGAGCATCTAGGAGGGAGTAGGGAGTGGTAAGGATAATGGGGAAAGAAGAGGGAATGGTGATGCACAAGGAGGAGGAAAGGATGGGGTGTTTTTTAGGTGAGTGGGAGAAGAGGGCTGGGGGGAACTTGAGGAATAGGAGGACAGATATCGGCATATACTTTGAATGTAGAGCGAATAGAAATAGAGGGTGGATGAGGGAGTGGAGCATTCTCTTGGGTCATGTTTAGGAACTTTTGGATGTCTTCAAGAGTTTCCGGAGGGGAGTTGGGTGGGGAGGTCTGAGAAACAAAGGTTTTCTTATGTGGAGGAGAAGAGGGAATAGATGTTCAAGGAGCAGAGGGAGAGGTGGGTGTAGGAGAAGATAGGGTGGAATGTTTAGATTGTCTGGTGTGACAGGTAGAGTGAGAAGGAGGTGGGGTAGGCACCGGGGAAGTGGTAGAGATTGGAGTATCTGGATTTAGACTGGAAAAGGAATTTGACTGAGAGAGAGGGATGGCTCTGGGTAGAGGGAAGAGATACTGGGGAAGATGCTGAGACTTTGAGAGGATGGAAGGGGAGCATAGAAAAGTATAGTTTTGGAGTAGGAAGAAAGAGAAAAACCTTGTCAGTGTGCTTATTTTTTTGCCTCATGTAGAGTGAGGCCTAGTTTTGAATCTGAAAACTGCTACCTCATATTCAGACTTGTAGGCAGAGGGCAGTCCTATAAAATACATTATGGGAGCCACCACAATTGACACATGGTGCATGACTGAGCAGAGCAATTTGAACGGTCCATGACCAGTTGGGCACATAACGGCAAAGCGGGCTGTGCAGCGAATGGTGTTTGCCTGGGTAGCCAAAACTCAAAAACATTTCTGACATTGACTGGGAAGAAGGTCGATATGACTGGCCCAGGGAGGACCCTCATAAATATCAACTTCTGGTGAGGTCATTTTTGGGGAAGCTAATCTTGTGGGAATATTGTGTGAGGACTTTAGTTAGCCTTAGGAGGAATATGAAGCCTGGACTGCTACTACATCAGAGTCGACAAGGCATGCGATCAGTCGTTTTTTACGTCTGACCGATCCTTGTTGAAGACAGGGTATCAATCGTGGAGATGGAAACAGTTCCAGGTACAAGTATTAAGGGAGGAGTGTGAGGTTGGCAAGATCGGTTTGCAAGTGAGGCAGTTTAGGGTTGATAGTGCACAGCTTGGGATGCAGATGTAACTGTGAATGATCGAATGAAACTGCGGAAGGAAACTTGCCTACCTTATTTTTAGTGCAGACGTTGATGGAAAAAGACGGTATTGTCAGAGTACAGGGCTTGCAGGGTGATCCAAAGAACTTGTCCTACTTGGCTGGGCCAAAAGGGTACTCAAAAGGTTTGCAGAGGTGGAAGCAGTAGAAAGAACTAGGTTGGGAGAAGGGGGGTTATGAAGAGTTTATACTGTTTGGAGGGAGGACAATATGATGGTCAAAGGAGTAATTAAGTAGGAAGGGTAAACATTATAGAGCTGTGCAGTAAGAAAAGGAGTGAGGTGTTGGGAGTAGGAGGGGGGTATTCTGGTGGCCTGGATGGATTATTTGTAAATAGATAGTTTGTCAGAAGTGTGGTCAAAGAGATGCAAGGGGTCAGGCACCATTGAAATCAAATTTATGATAGTGCTAGTTATGAAGGGGCCAGCCTTAATACCCCTATTAATGGCAGAAATCACATTAATTGGCCATGGTGATCAAATAAATGGGGAGAAAAGAAACAGTTTATTCCTCAGGGTCCCAAGAGGGGTATATTGTGCCCATGGCTCCCGGAGGCCATTCATGACTTTATCCTTTCTTCTTCCTTTCTGCACGCTCTTCTCACACCTAGGAAGTTGCCAGAAGAAAGGGGATGAAGAAGATCAGAAAGGAAAGGGGGAGAAGAAAAGACCATGCCAAATTAGTTTAGGTGAGGTCTGTAGGATCAGGTAGGGGTGATCCCCTACTGTTGTGCTCCATCTCCTAAGCCCCTCCCTCCACCACAAACAATGAGCAAGGGATTAGGGGTACATTTTATGGGGTTTAGGTAAACCACCAGAGTTGTGACACTCACAAATTTTGGTCCATCTACATTGATGCCCCGAGTTACTAAATCTAGACCCAGAGAGTATTTTATCATCCCCTGCAATATTGCCTGGGAACCAGCCGAGGTCAGTAGTTTTAGCAACAAATTTCTTGGTTTTATTTTGCACCTCACTGTTGAGCCTAGTATGCCTATACCCAACACAATTCTGAAAAGAAATATCCTCTCATGTTCTTATGTTTCTGTGAAATGACTCTCTGGCTCCTATGGGCTACCAAATAATACTTTATTGGTGACATATATATACATATATATACACATAGGTATATATATATATATATATATTATATATATATAATATTATATTTATATATATATTATTTACATATATAAAATATGATAAATATTATACTTAATAGATACTAAATATATACCCAATAAATAATTATTATTTTATAAAATATATATATTAATTATATATATATATATAAATATATATTATATATATATATATTATAATATATATATATATATAATTTTATTATATATATATATATATTATATATTATTATATATAATATATATATATATATATATTATATATATATAAAATATATCATCATATATTATATATATATAATTATATATAAGGCTAAGTGGATAAATATCCCAATAAACTAATAGTTCAACTATAATATAATTTCTATATAATAAAGAATCTTAATTTTATTATCATCTTATCCTGTTAACCATATTCTATTCATAGGTAACCCAGGTATGCTCCAAAGTATTAAAACCGGGTCAATCTCCTACAAGCATGGATTCTATTTGAACTTCTAAACAGGTCCCTCAGTTTGGTAACAGGATTCTTCCAATGTACCTCATATCCAGGGTTGTATCAATGCATCAAGGAGCCCAAAACTAGGATAGCCAATATTTTTTCCATATAAATATAATATAATTATATATAAATTTATAATATATATATTATATAAATATTTATTATAATTATATTATCAAAATCATTATATATTAATAAAGATTTATATATAATTATAAATTTATTATTAATTTAAAAATTATATGTATAATTAAAATATCCTAAATTTGTTTATTAAATTGGTTAATATTATAATTTTATAATTTTAAAAAAATATACCAACATATATATTAATTTATTAATATAATATATCATATAAATAAATATAATTATTATATAAATAAATATATATTTTTAGATAAATATAATATATATAATATAATATATATATTATAAATTATATATAGATAAAATATAAATAATAATATAATATAATATATATTAAATAATATATATTTTATAAATATAAATATAATTTAATAAAATATAATATAATAAAATTTATTTTATAATATATATATATATAATAATAAAATATATATATATAAATATATATAAATATACATATATATATAATATCTAAATATATATTATAAAAATATATATATAATATAATAAAAAAATTTATATATTAAATATATATATATATATAAAATTTATATATATATATATATCTATATATATTTTTATATATATATAATATTATAATATATATATATATATATATATTTATATATATATTATATACTATATATATATTATAAAATATATATATGAAATATATATATATATATATATATATATATATAATGACTATATATTTTTATTATAGATAACATATTATATTTATATATATATAATATAAATCCTAATATATATATATAAATCTATATATATAAATATATATATATATTAAGATATATATATATAAATCTATATATATATATATCTATATATATCTATATCTAATATATCTATCTATCTATCTATTTTATATATATATATAAAATATATATATATATATATATAATATATATATATATTTTATATTACATAGACATTCCGATATATTGTGTTGAAGTACATCAACTGTGGTGAGTGAATTCTCAAGCACCTGGCAGCTTGGACAGGATCGTACAGGCATTTTTTTTGGGGCAAGGATGCTTGTGGTGGGGAGAGGACGGGTTTGGGGACATGAGCAAAGCCTTGCAACTGTCAACCACGTCTGTTGGCATGCCCAAGCTGTGAGGGTTAATTTATCAACATTTGCTCTACTCTTGCAGTAAAATCAAAAAATTATAACTGTTGTTTTAGCCAAAGTAAAAGTTGAATAAATTCTTAATATCAAAAATGCTAATAAATTGCAAGGATAACTTAACATTTTTATTGATATCTAAACATTTCATATAATACATCCCTCGCATATACATATTTTCATATACTACAATATTGGTAGATTCCCCAACTTCTGTAAAAATCAATTCCAACAACTGCACTACATATCTCTTTGTACAATCACTGACTCATTCTTAAAGGCTGGTACTAACACTCAAGGCAAAGATGCCACTTAAAAGTTGGTGACACCTGGCAGAATACAATATACCTGAATAATATTGTATTCTATATAATTATTACCACCAAACTGTCATGTGCACCTTTGCTCTAGAATAAAAGTAAGCGTAATTAAATCTGCAACTTGTTAACACACTGTGGTAGCCAGATTCTTTGATTATTCTGATGTGATCCTTCTACCCGTCTGGTATGGTTCTAAGCCTTTGTGCCTTGCTGGGATTTTCCAAAGGAGCTCAAAGAACCAGTCTCAAGCACGCGCGTGTGCGCG
>NC_051403.1:30518732-30536232 GCF_015228065.2 Penaeus monodon
TATAAAATAGATATATATATATTATAGATTTATGTATAAAATATATAAAATTATAATATATATAATATATAGATATATAGATATATATATATATATATATATATATATATAAATACATATTATATAAAAATATATATATACATAAAATATATATATATATTTTATCTATATAAATATATGTATAGATATATATATCTTATATATATATCTATCTATATATATAGATATATAATGCGTCATAACTTATATCAAATATATATATACTATAATATCAGATCTTATATTATATATATATAAAATATATATATATAATATATATATATATAGATCTATATATAAACTATATCTATATATATATTAATAGGTTATTATTATATCATATATAAATATATATATCCCTCCAACTATCTAATCTATAAACATCATATCTATATAAAAATATATATAACATATATTATATCTATATATAATATATATAATATATATATATATATACTTATATATATATATACTATATCTATATATAGATATATATATATATATTATATATACAGATATAGACATACATAGATATATCTCTAAATTATATATATATCAATAAATAAATAAATAAATAAATACATAAATCAATAAATACATCTATATATATTCTAATATAATATAATATATTTATAGTATTATCTAAAGTATCTGGGACACGTACACCCAACAGCTAATACATGGAAGAAAAACACAATACAAAAACTAGATTTCTTGGTCTCACTTCCAATAATCTAGGTTTTTGTATTGTAGGTTTTCCTTTCCATATATATATATATATATAGATATATATATATATATATAATATATATATATATATATATATATATTATATATATATATATATATATTAATATATATGATATATATATATATATATATATATATATAATATATGATACATAATATATATAAATTATATATATATATATATATATATTAATATAAATATAAATATATAATATATATATATATATATATATATATATATATGTATATATATATATTAGATATATCTATAAATTGCATATAAGTATATATATATATATATATATATAACTATAAATATAAGATATATATATAATATATATATCATATATATAATATATATATATATACTATACTATATATATATCTATCATATCTATATACTATACCTCTATATATATATATATATATATCTATATATATATATAATATTATAGATCTCTATCTATATATAATATGCTATATATATACCTCATATCTCTATATAAAAAACATTTTTTACACATTTAAAAATTATTATCTCTCTCTCTATCAAATACATACGATCATCTTGTTTCCTTACAATCATATATATCATAATCTATCTATATGTTATCTCTATATCTCTCAAATTGTCTATATTATCTAGTCTATCTATCTCTATACTATATATATATATAATTCTTTATCTATAATATCTATATATAGCTATCTCTATATATAATAGATATAAATCCATACTCTAGCCATCTACTACTACCTCTATATCCTATATATATCTCCTATCTCCTCTTCTACCATCTCTTCTCTCTATCTCTCTCATCTCTACTCTTTCCTCTCTCTCATATATATATCTATATAATATATATCTAAACATACTTCTATCTATATAATATATCTCTTGTCTCGCTCTCCTCGATCTCTTCCCTCTATTCTCTCTGCCCCCCCCGATTCTATCCTCATCTATGTCTCTCTATCTCTATCTCTCTCTCTGTATATTCTCTCTATCTCTCTCTATCTCTATATCCTCTCTCTCTGTCCCCCCCCATGGCCTCGACCCCCCCCACTCCCCACCCTCGCTTTTTGTCTCCCTTACCCTATCCTCTCTCCCTATCTCTCCTCGCTCTCTCTCTCTGATCTCTTCAATCTCTCTCTCTATATCTCTACTCTCTCTCTCTCTCTATATATATCTCTCTCTATCTCCTCTATCATCCATCTATCTTACTGTCTCTACTCTCTACCCTCCTCCATATCTCTCTCTACCTGTATCTCTCTCTCTCTCTCTATCTCTACCTATCTATATATCTCTCTATACCTCATCTCTATCTATCACACCTCTCTCCCTGTCCCAAGCCCCCAACCCCACAACACCCACATCTATCTTCTCTCTTCCTTATCTGCATCTCTGGTACATATATCTCTCTCTTCCATCTATCTCTATCTATCTCTATATACATCTCTATATATAGTCTCTACTATCTCTCTCCGCGATATATAAAATATATAAAATATATACATAATATATAAAACATATATATTCACATCATAAATGTACATCATTAATCTACATCTATACAATATACACTATCTTAAAATATCTCTATCTATAATATAATATCTCTAAAATAATATATATATATATCTCTATCCTCTATATATATCAACTATATATCTTCATAAATCTGTATACTAGATAAAAGCTCCATATATATAAAATATATATATTCATATAATAGGTATATATATAAATAGACACATATATCAAAATATTATATATTCTAAATATGTATATATATAAAATTACGCATATATAATAATATATATATATAATATACATATATATTCTATAACAAATATATCTATATATATCATATCTATCTCATCTATATATCTATATATATCAGATATTCTCATATACTATCTATCTCTCTATCCCCACCTATCTACATATCTATTCAACATCCTATATATAAACCAACTATATCTCTATCTACATTCACTCATCTCTCTACTCTACCTATCTCTATCATATATCATCTCTATAATATACTATTCATCTCTATCTCTATCTCTATCTATCTATTCTCATCTCTATATACATATCTATTATTATATATCTATATACTATATATATAACATAATCTAGATATATACTATAATATATATATGCAGTCACCTAATACTTATACTATCAATATATACTCTATAAATTCTATATAATATATAGAATATATACATTTATCTCTACTATCATAATGCCTATAAAATATATAAAATATATATATATATATAAGAAATATATATATCTATAGGTATATATATATATATATATACAATATAAATATAACATAAAAGATATCTATAATATATATATAATAATCTATAATAAATATATATAATCAATACATCAACTACATAATCAATATACATCATATATATAGCTCTATATATCTCTCTATCTCTATCTATTATATATATATTCATACATATATCTATATATATATATATAAACGTATATATATCCATGGATGAAAAACCCGCAATACAAAACTCGATTCTTGTTCTCACTTCCAATAATCTAGTTTTTTGTATTGTGGGTTCTCCTTCCACTATATATAATATCATATATCTATATATATATATTATTTATCTATAGATATATATGTATATATACATATCTATAAATATATATATATACTATAATATATATATCTAATATATATAGCTCTATCTATTATATATATCATATACATAGATCTATTGTCTATATATATGTATAATATTATCTATATATATTTCACTCTCTCTATATTATATTATATCATATATAATATATCTATTATCTACACATATAACTATATATCTCTATATATATATCGCATCTATATCCCTCTTTCTAGTATACTATCCATATCTTATATATCTATCATCTCCTCTATCCTCTATTATCTCTACTATATCTCTCTCTATCCTCTATTCAATATCTTATCTCCCCTTATCTCTATCATATCTCTCTCTCTTCCTCTCGCTATATTCCACATCTCTATCTCTCTCCTAATCTCTTATATCTATTCCTCTCTCTCTCATTACTAGCTCTCTCTCTCTCTCTCTCTCTATCTCTCTCCCTCTCTCTCTCTCTCTTCTCCTCTCTCACTCCCTACTCTCTTCTCTCTATCTCCTCTCTATTACTCTCCCACCTCTCTCTCTCTCATCTCTCTCTCTCCCATCTCTCTCGCTTCTATCTGTCCTCTATCTCCCTATATATCTCTCTCTCCTCTATATCTCTCTCTCATATCTAGCTCCTCTCTCTTTTGTCCCTCTCTCTCTCTCTCTCTCCGCTATCTCTCCCCTCTACTGTTTCCTCTCTCGCTCTCTCGCTCTCATCTCTCTCTCTACTCTCTCTCTCTCTCTCTCATCTCTCTCTCTATGTCCTCCTCCTTCCATCTCTCCCTACTCTCTCTTTCTCTCTCTATCTCTCTCTCTCCTCTATCTCTCTTCCCTCTTCCTCTCTCTCTCTCTCCGCTCTCTGAAAACACAAGCCCCAAACACAACAAACACACAAAGACCCCCACAAGAAAACCCCCATCTCCCTGTTCTCTCTCTCCTCCTTTCTCTCTCTCCTCCTCTCTCGCTCTATTCTCCTTCTCTCTATCTTCTCTCCTTCTCTCCTCTCTTCTCCCCTCTCTCTCTCTCTCTCTCTCTCTCTCTCCTCTTCTCTCTCTTCTATCTCCTCATCTCTCTTCTCTCTTCTCTTCTCTCTCTCTTCTCTTCTCTTCTCTCTCCTGTCCCCCCCCGCACTTCTCTCTCTCCTCTTCTGGGGTTTTCTCCTCTTCTCTCTCTCTCTATCTCTCCCTCTCATCTTCTCTCTCCCCCCCACCTGGCCGCCCCCCCCCCACTCCCCCCCCTCGCTTTATTGGTCCCCTCCCTTCCCCTCCTGTCCTTTTTGTCTTGTGTGGTTTTTTTCTTCCCTTGTCTTCCGCCGGGGGCCGCGTGTTTTGCTCTTCATCGCTATCTCTATCTCTCTCTCTCTCTTCTCTCTCTCTCTCTCTCTCTCTCTCTCTCTCTCCCTCTTTGTTCTCTCTCTCTCTCTATCATCTCTCCTCTCTCTCTCGCGCTCCTGTCTCTCTCCTCTCTCTCCTATCTCTCTCTACTTTCTCTCCTCTCTTGTCTCTCTCTCTCTTTGTCATCTAGCTCCTCTCTCTCTCTTGTTTCTATTTCTCTCTCACTCTCTCTCCTCTCTCCTCTTGTGTCCTCTCTCTCTCTCTCTCTCTCTCTCTCTCTCTATCTCTCTTTCTATCTCTCTCCTCTCTCTCTGTGGTGGGTGTGTGTGTGGTGTGTGTGTGTGTGTGTGTGTGTGTGTGTGTTGTGTGTGTGTGTGTGCGTGTGTGTGTGTGTGTGTGGTGTGTGTGTGTGTGTGTCTCTCCTCTCTCTCTCTATCTCCTCATCTCTCTCCTCTCTCCTTTCTCTCTCTCTCTCTCTCTCCTCTCTATTCCTCCCTCTCTCCCTCCCTCTTCCTCATCTCTCTCTCTCTCTATCTCTCTCTTCTCTCTCGTCTTTCCCCTATATCTCTCTCTATCTCTCTATCTCGCTCTCTCTCGCTATCTCCCTCTCTCTCTATCCCCTCTCGCTATCCATACTACATATACCTATATCTCTCTCTTCTTCTCTCTATCTATCTATCTCTTCTCTACCCCCTTAATCCTCTCTATCTCTCTCTCATCTCATCTATCTCTCTATCTCTCTATCTATTATATCCCCTCTCTCTACCCTCTCTATCTACTATCTCATATCTATCTATCTCTCTCCAATCTCTATCTCTCTCTCTGCTATCTCTCTCTCTCTCTCCCTAGCTCTCCATCTCTCTCTACTCTCTCTCTCTCTTCTCTCGCTATCTCCCCCGCTCATCCCTTCTCCTCGTCTCTCTCTACTCTCTATAATCAGCTCCTCTCCTACTACGCTCTCCCCTCATCTCTCTTCTCTCTACTCTGTCTTTATATCTCTCTCTCTCTGTTGTCTCTCTCCCCCTCTCTATCTTCTCTCTCTCTATCTCTCTCTCTCTCTCCCATCTCTCTTCTCTCTCTCCTCTCCTCTCTCTCTCTCTCTCCTCTCCTCTATCTCTCTCTCTCTCTCTCTCTGTCTCTATCTCCTCTGTCTCTCTTCCTCTCTCTCTACTCTCTCTCTCCTTCTCTCTCTCCTCTATCTCTCTCTCTTCCCCCCCCCCCCCCCCCCCCCCCCCCCCCCCCCCCTCTTCTATCTCTCTCTATCTCTCTCTCTCTCTCTCTCTCTCTCTTTCTCTCGCTCCCTCTCTCATATCTATCTCCCTCTCTCTCTCTCTCTCCCTCTATCTCTCTATATCTCTCTCTCTCTAGTACTCTTGCCCTCTCTCTCTCCCTCTCTCTCTCTCTCTCTATCCCTCTCTCTCTCTCTCTCCTCTCTCTCTCCTCTCTTCCCTCTCCTCTATCTCTCTCCCTCTCTCTCGCTATCTCTACGCTCTATCTATCTCTCCTATCTATCCCCTCTCTCTACGCTATCTATACTATATCTCTTCCTCTCTCTCTATATCTATCTCTCTCTCCTCTCTACTATCTCTCCCTTCTCTCCAATATATATCACTCTCTCTCTCCTCTCTATACCATCTATTCATCTACTTCTCTCTCTCTCTCTATCTCTCTTATCTATATCTATAGCTGTACATATATTATCTATATATATCTATTATCTATCTATAGATAGTATCTCTATCTATCTCATATATATCTATAATCATATATATATCTATAATATCTATATATATCTATAGTTCATCGCTCTATTATAAATATCTATTAAATTTTATATATCTCCTATATATCTCTCTCTCGCTCCTCTACCTCCATCTCTTTCTTCTCTCTCCCTCTGTCTCTCTATCTCCTATCTTCACTCTCTCTATCTCTCTCTCCTATTCCCTATCTCGTCTCTATCTCTATACCATTCTATCCTCTCTCCTATCTCTCACTCTATTCTCTATAATCTTTACATATACATTATCCCCATCATCCCTATAACTCCCTCTATATATATCTTCTATAATCTAATCTATATTTGTAATTATATTTCCTCTATCTCTACATATATGTTTATCTATATATACCATATAAGATATATCATATCTAATTATTGTCTCTAGCTCATCTGTCTATATGTACACGAAACATCCATATATATCTGGTAATATATATCATATACATACTATTATATATATCTATTCTATATATATCTATATCTCTCTATATATATAATTACATATAACAAAAACATAAATCTTCAAGAAAACTATATATATATGTATCATATCATATATATCTCCTCTTCTCTCTCTCTATATCTACTACTATCATCTCTGTCTGTTGTTCCTGTACCCCCCCCCCCAACACCCACCCCCCCCCACCCCCCCCCCACCCCCACAACACCCTATCTCTCATCTCTCTCTCTCTCCTCCTCTCTCTCTATATCTCTTTTCTCTCCTCTCTCCTATATCTATCATATCTCATATCTCTAATAACTATCTATCTCAACTCTATCGAATATCTCTAATCTTCTCTATATCTATCCCATTACATATCATCCCTTATCATCTATATCATATCTCTCTCTCTATCTAATATTCTATATATCTCTCTATACTCATCTATTTATATATATCTTTATCTCTTTACTATCTATCTCTTCTCTCTCATCATCTCTATCTATTTCATATATATACTTTCTCTCTCTCTCTTCTATCTATCCTCTCTCTCTCTATCCTGTATCTCTCTTGTCTCCTATCTCTCTCCTCTCTCTATCCTCTTCTCTTTCTCTCTATATTCCTCTTCCCCCCTCTCTCATCTCTCTCTCGCTCTCTCTCTATCTAATCGCTTTCTTATATTCTCTTTACAAATAGATATTATCCATATATTATTCTATATTTATATATTTATGTCTGTCTGTCATCTGTCTCTGTCTCATAATATCTCATCACCCCTATTTCATTTCTCTCTATCTCTTCTATCATCATATTTACAACTATCTCTTTATCTCTCTCTTCCTCTCCTCTTCTTCTATCTTCTCTTCTTCTCTCTCTCTCTCTTATCTATCTCTACTCTCTCTATTTTCTCTCTCTACTCTCTATCTTCCGCTATCTCTCTATTCTCTTTTCTCTCTCTCTCTCTCTCTCTATCCTCCTCTCTCTCTTTTTTCTCGCTCTCTCTTTATGTCTCTTTTATCTCTCTTTTATATCTCTTTTCTCTCTCTTTCTCTCCTATCTCTCTCTATCTTTTATCTCTCTCTCTTATCTCTCTTATATCTCATCTCTCTTCTCTCTCTCTCTTCCCTATATGTCTATATGTAATCATCTTCCTCCGCTCTCTCTTATCATCTATCTCTCTGCTCTCTATACGTTCCTCTTCTATCCCTCCCTGTATCTGTCTCCTCCTCTCCTATCTCTTCCTCTTACGCTCTCTCTCTCTCTCTCTATTATCTCTGATCTGTTCTCTCTATATGTATATCTAGCTTATATATCTAGCTATCTCTCTCGCTATATCTCTCTATTTCTCTCACTCTCTCTCTCTTCTATCTCATACTCTATCCCTGTCTCTCTTCTCCCCCGCTGTCTCTCTTCTCTCTCTCCCTTCCCTCTATTCATCTCTCTCTCTCTCTCTATCTACTCTCTATCTCTCTCTATCTTCTCTCCTCTCCTTCTCTCTTCTCTATTGTCTCGTATCTCTTCTCTCTCTCCCTTCCTCTTCTCCCGTTCTCTCTCTTCTCTCTCTCTCTCTATCTCTCTTCCTCTCTGTCTCTCTTCTCTCTCTCTATTGTATCTATTATATCTCTACTGTATACTATTATCTATATCCATGTATCCTCTCTCTCTATCCTGTCCTACTATCTTCTTTCTATAATATATCTATTATCTCTCTCTATATCTATATTCTCTCTCTCTATAACTCTCCTGTCTCTATTCTATCTCTGTCTATTTGATAACACAACCATCTCTCTCCTCTCTCTCTCTCAATCTCTCTCTCTATCTCTCTATCTCCCCTGTATTCTTATCTCTCTGTCTCGTCTCTCTCTCCTCTCTCTATCTCTATCTCTCTTCTATCTCTCTCTCTATCTCTCTCTCCTCTTTTCTCTCTCTCTTATACTTCTCTCCCTCTCTTCATACTCTCCCTCTCTCCTACTCTCTCCCTCTCTTGCGCTTCTCTCTCTGCTTCTCTCTCTCTCCCTCTCTCTCATCATCTCTCATCCTCTCCTCTCCCCAGCATCTCTCCTCCTCCTCCTCTCTCACCCTCTCTCCCTCTCTCTCCCCTATCCCTCCCCTCTCATCTCTCTCTTCACTCTCTAACTCTTCCTCTCCTCTCTCATATCTCTCTATCTATCTATCTCTATCTCTCTCTCATCTCTCCTCTCTCGCTCCTCGCTCTCTCTCTCTCTCTGCCTCTCCCTCCTCTCTCTCCCCTCTCTCTCCCTCTACTTCTCCCCTCTCCCTCCCTATCTCTCTCTCCCTCTCTCTCCTTATTCTCTCTCATCGCTCTCATCTCTCTCTCTCTCTCTCTCTCTACTCTTTCTCTCTCTCTCTCTCGCTCTCTCTCTCTCTCTCGCCCCTCCCTCCCCTCTCCCTCTCTCTCTCCTCTCTGTCTCCATCTCTCTTTGTCCTCTCTCCTACTTCTCTCTCTCTCTACCTATCTCTTCTCTCTCTACCTCTCCTCTCTCCCCCCCCCCCCCCCCCCCCCACCCACCCCTCTCTCTCTCTCTCACTCTCACCTCCTCCTCTCTCCTCCCGTCTATCTCTCTCTCTTCTCTCTCTCTCTCTCTCTCTCTCTCGCCTCTCTTATCTCTTCTCTCTCGCTCTTCTCTACACTCTATCGCTCTCTCTCGCTCTCTCTCATACTCTCCTCGCTCTCTCTTCTCTCTGTGTCCTCTCTCTCCTGTTATTCTCTCTCTCTCTCTCTTCCTTCTCTCCTCTATCTCTCTCTGTCTCTCTCTCTATCTCTGTCTCCTCTATGTATCTCTACTCTCCTATGCCTCTCTCCTCGCTCTCTCTCTCTCTCCTCTGTCTCTCTCTCTCTCATTCCTCTCTCTCTCTCCTATTCTTCTCTCTCTCCTCTCCTCTCTCTATCTATCTGTCACGTCTCTCTCTCTCTCCCTCTCTCTGTCTCCCTATCTGTCTCCCTCTCTTCTCTACTGTCTCTCTATCTCCACTCTGTCTCTCTATCTACTCTCTCTCTCTGGCTACTCTCTGTCTCTCTGTCTCCATCTCTGTCTCTCTCTCCTCGCTCTCTCTCTCTCCTCTCTCTCTCTCTCTCCTCTGTCTCTCTCTCTCGCTCTTACTCTCTCTCTGTCTCTCTCCTCTCTCTATCTCTCTCTCTACTCCCTCCCTCTCCCTCTCTGTCTCTCTCCTACTATTCTCTCTCTCTCTCTCGCTCATCTCTCTCCTCTCTTCTCTATCTTCTCTCTCTGTTCCTCCCCCTCTCCCTCTCTCCCCCCCCCCCCCCCCCCCCCCACCCACACCCACCCCCCCCCTCTCTCTCTCTCTCTCTCTCTCTCTCTCTCTCTCGCTCTCATCTCTCTGCTATATATCTCTCTCTCCTATCCCCGCTTCTGCCTCCCTCTCCCCTTTTTTCCGGCTTCTCCTGGCCCGCCTCCGCCACCCCTGCCTGGCCCGCCTTGGAAGGCTGCCGGCCTGCGGCGCCGGCTGGCTCTGTCCCCCGTCCTGCGTCTCTTGTTGCCCCCTCACCCCTACCCCCGCGGCTGTTCTCTGTGCCCGGCCTCCCCTGCTGGCCCGCCCTGAGCTTTCATCCTAGCAGTAGCTTCGTGATCCCTGTGGGCTCGAACTCGCCGGAATGAATCTGGTAGGGTTGTCGTTCTGACGTTGACATGGTGTGCCTTCATAAGTCTCTGAGATCATAAACCAGAGGCTATGTTGGCGAGAGCAATACACAGGACAAGTCCTGAAAGGAACACAACCTAAACTGGATTTTACACTTAACTGTTTCACCTCCTCGCATTTATGAATAGCATAACGTCAAGTATCAAAACTTCATTTAACAATAAAATAGAAATTTTATTCCAATAAAAACCATTAACTAACCCATTCATCAATGAAGATAATGCAATGGCTGGATCTGGAGGCTCGCGGAGAATAGCAGCTGAGAGCTTCTGTGATTCACCATACCATTTGTCTGTGAGTGCAGCCATCCCAGTTGATGAAGCGTGCTCCGCTTTCCCTGGCCACTGGCTCGGAGCCCAGCAAGTTTTGCCACAGCCAGATGGCCGTGCAGTAAGTACCCTAAAGGAACACTTCCAATATCTCTTGTGTTCAAGAATAGTTTCTAAAGACAACTAGCCTCAGAATAAAAGCAGACACTAATAAAAAATAAACATAAATATACAATCCATAAATTAATGAAATAAGCATTATTTCACTCATAAATTTATCACCCCACCCAAAGAAATATCTGCCCTCATCCCTCACCCCCTACAATAATGCTGCCTTTGGACCTTAGTCCAACTATGGACAAGATGAGGCAAAGCAGCCAGAAAAAAAACATTTTGAACCCTTCTAACTTGTCCTCCAAAGAGCAGAACAGTTACCAAGTTTGGTGAATTGGGTTAGTTTGTATAAAAAAAGAATGCCAGATATCACAAATCTGGTCAAGAAATCCACTAAATATGTATTACAGTAAACTTGAGGAATGTTTAAAAACAAATTTGATTATAACACTTGTCTGATTCTTTACCAGGGAAGTAGACTATTGCTGGTGCTGAGAGCTCCTGATACAAACAGAACATTTCCCCTCTTCCCTCCCCCTTCCTTCTCCCACACTCAGCCCTACCCCGCTTCCCCCTACCCTCCTCCCTACAATCTCCCCTCCCCTCCCCTACAATTATCCTCTTCATCCCTGTACTACCTTCCCTCTCCCACCCCTGGCCCTACACTTCTCTCCTGGGTCTGTCTCTCATGATTGCCCTACTCAGGAACCTTCTCAATCCTACAATAACTTCTCAATAAACATCAAGAATTAGTTTTGATAACTGCTGATGCCCCTGGCATGTTGATTGAAAATATTGCTGTCTGTATTGTCAACACCCCTGCATCTGGGTCTATGCTGATGTCGCAGCATCTGGTTCATGACCAAGTTGTTGGTAAGGTTGATCCTAGCCATTTGAGTAATTTTAAGATTAGCATTATTGGTACATGTTCCTGCTTACAAGTTCCTATGATTATTAATCCCCTATTGTATGTTATAAAAGAATTATCAGCATGAAAATAGGAAGAATTAATTCCATCCCTAAAAGCAAACAACAAACACACACACAATTATTATTATTATAATATTATTTGTGTTAGTTAATTTTTTTTAATTTGACTCAATTATGGCAAATCTGTTGTTAAACAGAGCATGTACCTCTGTACACTGAAACTAGCTATACCTTTGGGAGGCTGGATGAGGCGGGATCCCTGGAGGCGAGTGCGCTGCTGATAGCAGGAATGATAGTCTCCCTGAGCTCCCGATGACAGTTGAGAGTCCTGGCCACCAGTCCTTCCGGATTGTGCTCAAACTGTGAATGCCTCTACCAGCTGGCTGGCAACATCATTTCATACTTCCACTAACTGGAACAACATCACAACCATCACCTTTTTGATGATAACGTGATTTTCATGGAATGCAAAATGTTGAATGCATATAATACTGATGGCTTTGTTCTAGCACAAGTCATTAAGTAACTTGGTCAGTAGAAACTGATTCAGTTTGAGTTTCAAATTCAAATGTTTATTAAACCACATGGCAATTACATGCAGATATTACACTGGATTGGCTGAGCCGTTGAGAGCTGGTAATTCTTGAAGTAAGCCTTTGGTGTAGATTCATATAATAACACAGTTGACTATTAATTGTGCATTGCTAAAGTACAAATGACCTTACACTGAAACAATGAATAGGTACTCACAAAACTAGATTGTAAAGCAATGTATATACATTACATAAAATATCCTCATAAAAGCAGAGAAAAAAAGTTCATAGATATTTATATACTGGATATTCATACAGGTCGTCATACTGGTATCAGAGTGTATTCTCATGCAGGTAACCTGAAATTATGAGTGCAAAACACATGCAACATGGTTGGGTTGACTGCTTTGCAATGTACACTGGCATTCTTTGGTATCTATTTTACTTGTTCATATTTATGTTACCATACAGGTATTCACCCATAATAATATAGAAGTAATGATGTCATTTAAGAATTCCAACTTCTTAAATCTTTTTTCTATTCTTTAAGTAGGATAGGTACGTTAGTGGTGATCTATCTACCAGGACTATATGCTCAATTTCTGGTTCTCTGCTCTAAGATAGTTTTAAAATAAATGCCATAAAAAATTAAATTTTTTCTTCTTAAGCAGAAATATAAAATATTACATATACTGGATATAAAAAAACTAATGCTCTCGAATATAGGTGCTGGTGGAGCATTCTCTGGCATCTCTTAAATGTATTATAAAAACCTGCCAAATCCAACCAAATCGAAAGTTTCTCCGACTCTCATTAGAATGCAGAATAAACTAAAAAATCTTACCAAAGATATCTGGATATGATAACTAAATAACTTATAGATCTCATTCCTAGAGTGTTTGCTCTCTCTCTCTCTCTTCTCTCTTCTCTCTCTCTCTCTCCTCTCTCTCTCTCTTCTCTCTCTCTCTCTCTCTCTCTCTCCTCTCTCTCTCCTCTCCTCTCTCTCTCTCTCTCCCTCACCCCTCTCTTCTCCTCTCCCTCTCACCCTTTCTCTCCCTCTCTTTCTCTTCTCTCTCCTTCTCTCTCCTCCTCTCTCTCTTCTCTCTCCTCTCCCCTCCCTCTCCTTTTCTCTCTCTCTCTCTCTCTCCTCTCTCTCTCTCTCTTCTCTCTCCTCTCTCTCTCTCTCTCTCCCTCTCTCTCTCTCTCTCTCTCTCTCTCTCTCTCTCTCTCTCTCTCTCTCTCTCTCTCTCTCTCTCTCTCTGAAAAAAAAAAAAAATAATAATAATAATAATATTCTTTTCGCTTTCAAAGACCATGTAGGGTCTTCAAAACTTTTTTACTGGTTAAACAGGTGTGGATACTGCTCTTCAGGTTTTGATGCCTACATTACCCCTAAGACTAGAAGAGGCCCCATAACTAGTCTTTGTTGAGGCAGGGCTTGCGTGGCAGCTGTTGTGGAGTTCATGGTGTTGAAGCTGCTCAAGCGTGGCAGCATGGAGGGGGGGGAGCTCACACGCGGGGAGGTACTCTCCCTGCTGGCAAGACTGGCCTTTGCAACTGCTGCTTCCTATTTTACTGTGAAGCTTCTGGTGTCAGCTATGGACCCAACCTCCAAACAGAAGAAGGATGCCAAGAGGAAGGTAAGGACCTTGAGACAGTCGAAGCCTGGGGTTTGGCTCAAAGAATGGAAAAGAAATGAACAGATATTGATTTTGTCCTTTATTAAAGTTCTGTGGAAATGAGTTGTTATTGGTTAAATGATGCTTCAGGAAGTAATAGCAAAGTTTTTCAATATTTTGTAATTTCAGATTTGTGAGCATTAAATTTCTGGTGAAGGTGAATTTTCATGAATATGTATAACAAAGTAGAGGTGGTTTTATGAATTCCCAGGTAAATAAGCAATTAGAAAATGTCTTTGTATTCCAATTTTCATGTGACCTAGATTGTTAGTTACATGTTTTTCTTTTTTCATAGGCCCAAGAAGTTATGCAGAGGCTGGGCATCAAGGAGAAGGTTTCAGTAAGTAATGTTTTGAGTTCCACTATTCTATATGTAAGGATCTTGACATGTTTATGTCTTTTCCTGTACTCACTCTTCCATGTTTGCACATTCCCTTAGTCATTCACACATGCCTAAAAACAGTGTAATTGCATCTTGTAGTTGCACCATGCCAGGAAGTTGATACTTTTCTGTTGTTCCTTGGTATTTAAAGTAGTACCATATTGAGAGTGAGAAAGGGAAATGTAAAACTACCAAAAAGATTTGTTAACTATACACAAAAATGAAGCCCAAAGACTCCATTGTAACTGGTTTGTGTAGAAATTTAGTGTGCTTCAGTGTAGCTTTATACTAGTATTCTTTTGCATCAGCTTATCATATCATTTATCAAAATACTATTGCATTTCTTTTATGTTTGATCACATAAATCTAAAGAAGTTATTGTTTGTGGACAAGAAAGAAAACACCTGCTCATCTGGCAAGGCAGTCAAGGCACTTACAACTACTCATGATTTTATGCTTTGTAAAATAGAGTCAAGAGAGAAGCATGCATACATTATATATATAATTTTGTGGAACTCTTGATTTTTTAAGTACTTTGATTAATATAAGTAAAGGAAACCAATTCATGTAGAAAATACATTTTTGAACATAGAAGTTGAAGTTACATTTTTGCAAGTTCTTTAGAAAAAAGGTAAACAAGATAGAGTTTTGCACTAGCTTCTGCTAGACAAATGCTGATTTTAGTAATGATTACTTATGTGTCCCCAATATAAATTATATCACTCTGATACCAGTATGAAGACACTGTATTGAATATCCAGTATTATAACATATCTATGACTTTTTTCTCTCTTTTATGAGGATATTTATGTATGTATATACCATGCTTTTACAATCTAGTTTTGTTGATGTATGCTATTCATTGTTTCAGTGTAATGTCATTTGTACCTCTAGCAATGCACAAGTAATAGTCAACTGTGTTATTATCATGAATCTACACCAAAGGCTTACTTCAAGAATCTACTCAGCTCTCAAAGGCTCAGCCAATCCAGTGTATATCTGCATGTAATTGCCATGTGGTCAAAACCATTTAATTTGAAACTCAAAACTGAATCAGTTTCTACTGCCAAGTTACTTAATGACTTGTTCTAGAACAAAGCCATCCAGTATTATTATGCATTCAACATTTTGCATTCCCATGAAAATCACGTTATCAATCAAAGGTGATGGTTGTGATTGTGTTCCAGTTGAGTGAGTATGAAATGATGATTGCCAGCCAGCTGGTAGAGCCTTCACAGTTGAGCACATCCTGGAAGGATGTGGCAGGACTCTCAACTGTCATCCGGGAGCTCAGGGAGACTCTCATCCTGCCTATCCAGCAGCGCACTCGCCTCCAGGGATCCCGCCTCATCCAGCCTCCCAAAGGTATAGCTAGTTCAGTGTACAGAGGACTGCTTCTGTTTTAACACAGATTTTGCCATAATTGGTCAAATTAAAAAAATTAACTAACACACATAATATTATAATAATAATAATTGTGTGTGTGTTTGTTTGTTTGCTTTTTAGTGGATGGAATTAAATTCTTCCTATTTTCATGCTGATACATTCTTTTTATAACAATACAATAGGGGATAATAATCATAGAACTTTGTAAGCATGTAACATGTACCAATAATGCTATCATTTTAACTTAACTCAAATGTGCTAGGATCAACCTTTACCAACAACTTGGTCATGAACCAGATGCTGGACATCAGCATAAACCCAGATGCAGGGGTGTTGACATATACAGACAGCAATATTTTCATCCACATGCCAGGGGGCATCAGCAGTTATCAACTAATTCTTTGAATGTTTATTGAGAAGTTATTGTAGGATTGAGAAGGTATGAGTAGGGCAATCATGAGAGAGTGGAGAGAAGTGTAGGGCAGGGGTGGGAGAGGGAAGGTAGTACAGGGATGAAGAGGATAATTGTAGGGTGAGGGGAGGGGATGATTGTAGGGAGGAGGGTAGGGGGAAGCGGTGTAGGGCTGAGGGTGGGAGAAGGAAGGGGAGGGAAGAGGGGAAATGTTGTTTGTATTCAGAGCTCTCAGCACCAGCAATAGTCTACTTCCCTGGTAAAGAATCAGACAAGTGTTATAATCAATTTTGTTTAAACATCCTCAAGTTTACTGTAATACATATTTAGTGGATTTTCTTTGACAGATTTGTGATATCTGGCATCTTTTTTTATACAAACTAACCCACTTCACCAAACTTGGTTAACTTGTTCTGCTCTTTGGAGGACAAGTTAGACAGGGTTCCAAATGTTTTTTTCTGGCTGCTTTGCTCATCTGTCCAAGTTGGACAAGTTCCAAAGGCAGCATTATTGTAGGGGGTGGAGGGAGAGGGCAGATATTTTTGGGTGGGGTTGATAAATTTATGAGTGAAATAATGCTTATTTCATTATTTATGATGTATATTTATGTTTATTTTTTATTATTGTCTGCCTTTTATTCCTGAGGCTAGTTGTCTTTAGAAACTATTCTTGAAACACAAGAGATATTGGAGTTGTTCCTTTTAGGTGTACTACTGCACGGCCCTCCTGGCTGTGGCAAAACATTGCTGGCCCGAGCAGTGGCCAGGGAAGCTGGAGCACGCTTCATCAACTTGGATGTGGCTGCACTCACAGACAAATGGTATGGTGAATCACAGAAGCTCTCAGCTGCAGTATTCTCTCTAGCCTCCAAGATCCAGCCATGCATTATCTTCATTGATGAAATTGGTTAGTTAATGGTTTTATTGTTTTAAAATTTCTATTTTATTGTTAAATAATTTTGATACCCTTTACTGTATGCTTATTCATAAATGCTAGGAGTGAACAGTTAAGTGTAAAATCCAGTTTTAGGTTGTTTTCCTTTCAGGACTTTTTCCTTTTTATTGCTCTCGCCAACATATCCTCTTGTTTCTGATATCAGAGTAAT
>NC_051403.1:30538732-30543732 GCF_015228065.2 Penaeus monodon
CTCAATAAACATTCAAAGAATTAGTTGATAACTGCTGATGCCCCCTGGCATGTGGATGAAAATATTGCTGTCTGTATATGCCAACACCCCAGCATCTGGGTTTATGCTGATGTCCAGCATCTGGTTCATGACCAAGTTGTTGGTAAAGGTTGATCCTAGCACATTTGAGTTAAATTAAAATGATAGCATTATTGGTACATGTTACATGCTTACAAAGTTCTATGATTATTATCCCCTATTGTATTGTTATAAAAAGAATGTATCAGCATGAAAATAGGAAGAATTTAATTCCATCCACTAAAAAGCAAACAAACAAACACACACACAATTATTATTATTATAATATTATGTGTGTTAGTTAAATTTTTTTAATTTGACCAATTATGGCAAAATCTGTGTTAAAACAGAAGCAGTCCTCTGTACACTGAACTAGCTATACCTTTGGGAGGCTGGATGAGGCGGGATCCCTGGAGGCGAGTGCGCTGCTGGATAGGCAGGATGAGAGTCTCCCTGAGCTCCCGGATGACAGTTGAGAGTCCTGCCACATCCTTCCAGGATGTGCTCAACTGTGAAGGCTCTACCAGCTGGCTGGCAATCATCATTTCATACTCACTCAACTGGAACACAATCACAACCATCACCCTTGATTGATAACGTGATTTTCATGGGAATGCAAAATGTTGAATGCATAATAATACTGGATGGCTTTGTTCTAGAACAAGTCATTAAGTAACTTGGCAGTAGAAACTGATTCAGTTTTGAGTTTCAAATTCAAATGTTTATTTAACCACATGGCAATTACATGCAGATATACACTGGATTGGCTGAGCCTTTGAGAGCTGAGTAGATTCTTGAAGTAAGCCTTTGGTGTAGATTCATGATAATAACACAGTTGACTATTACTTGTGCATTGCTAGAGGTACAAATGGCATTACACTGAAACAATGAATAGCATACATCAACAAAACTAGATTGTAAAAGCATGGTATATACATACATAAATATCCTCATAAAAGAGAGAAAAAAGTCATAGATATGTTATAATACTGGATATTCAATACAGTGTCTTCATACTTGGTATCAGAGTGATATAATTTATATTGGGGACACATAAGTAATCATTACTAAAATCAGCATTTGTCTAGCAGAAGCTAGTGCAAAACTCTATCTTGTTTACCTTTTTTCTAAAGAACTTGCAAAAATGTAACTTCAACTTCTATGTTCAAAAATGTATTTTCTACATGAATTGGTTTCCTTTACTTATATTAATCAAAGTACTTAAAAAAAGAATATTTACTAAAAAATCAAGAGTTCCACAAAATTATATATATAATGTATGCATGCTTCTCTCTTGACTCTATTTTACAAAGCATAAAATCATGAGTAGTTGTAAGTGCCTTGACTGCCTTGCCAGATGAGCAGGTGTTTTCTTTCTTGTCCACAAACAATAACTTCTTTAGATTTATGTGATCAAACACAAAAGAAATGCAATAGTATTTTGATAAATGATATGATAAGCTGATGCAAAAGAATACTAGTATAAAGCTACACTGAAGCACACTAAATTTCTACACAAACCAGTTACAATGGAGTCTTTGGGCTTCATTTTTGTGTATAGTTAACAAATCTTTTTGGTAGTTTTACATTTCCCTTTCTCACTCTCAATATGGTACTACTTTAAATACCAAGGAACAACAGAAAAGTATCAACTTCCTGGCATGGTGCAACTACAAGATGCAATTACACTGTTTTTAGGCATGTGTGAATGACTAAGGGAATGTGCAAACATGGAAGAGTGAGTACAGGAAAAGACAAAACATGTCAAGATCCTTACATATAGAATAGTGGAACTCAAAACATTACTTACTGAAACCTTCTCCTTGATGCCCAGCCTCTGCATAACTTCTTGGGCCTATGAAAAAAGAAAAACATGTAACTAACAATCTAGGTCACATGAAAATTGGAATAAAGACATTTTCTAATTGCTTATTTACCTGGGAATTCATAAAACCACCTCTACTTTGTTATACATATTCATGAAAATTCACCTTCACCAGAAATTTAATGCTCACAAATCTGAAATTACAAAATATTGAAAAACTTTGCTATTACTTCCTGAAGCATCATTTAACCAATAACAACTCATTTCCACAGAACTTTAATAAAGGACAAAATCAATATCTGTTTTCTTTTCCATTCTTTGCGCCAAACCCCAGGCTTCAACTATCTCAAGGTCCTTACCTTCCTCTTGGCATCCTTCTTCTGTTTGGAGGTTGGGTCCATAGCTGACACCAGAAGCTTCACAGTAAAATAGGAAGCAGCAGTTGCAAAGGCCAGTCTTGCCAGCAGGGAGAGTACCTCCCCGCGTGTGAGCTCCCCCCCCTCCATGCTGCCACGCTTGAGCAGCTTCAACACCATGAACTCCACAACAGCTGCCACGCAAGCCCTGCCTCAACAAAGACTAGTTATGGGGCCTCTTCTAGTCTTAGGGGTAATGTAGGCATCAAAACCTGAAGAGCAGTATCCACACCTGTTTAACCAGTAAAAAAGTTTTGAAGACCCCACATGGTCTTTGAAAGCAAAATGAATATTATTTTTTTCTAGAGAGAGAGAGAGAGAGAGAGAGAGAGAGAGAGAGAGGAGAGAGAGAGAGAGAGGAGAAGGAGAGGAGGGAGAGAGGAGAGAGAGGAGAGAGAGAGGAGAGGAGGGAGAGAGAGAGAGAAAAGGAGAGGAGAGGGAGAGAGAGAGAAGGAAGAGAAAGGAGAGGAGGGAGGGAGAGAGAGAGAGAGAGAGAGAGAGACGAGAAAGAGAAAGAGAGGTCAAGAGAGAGGAGAGAGAGAGAGAGAGAGAGAGAGAGAGAGAGAGAGAGAGAGAGAGAGGAGAGAGAGAGAGAGGAGAGAGAGAGAGAGAGAGAGAGAGAGAGAGAAATGCAAACACCTCTAGGAATGAGATCTAATATAGTTATTTAGTTACTCATATCCCAGATTATTCATTTTGGTAATATTTTTTAGTTTATTTTCTGCATTCTAATGATATGTCTGATAAAACCTTTCTAATTTTGGTTGTGTATTTTGGCAGTTTTTTTTATAATACATTCTTAAGATGCCAGAGAATCTCCACCAGCTACCCTATATTCCAGAGCATTTTTTTATAGCCCTGGTAGTGATAGATCACCACTACCACTACCCTATTCCTCTTACAAGGAAAGAAAAATATTTAAATGTTTAATTCTTAATGCATCTTATTTCTACAAAACTGATCTTAGTCAGGAAGAAATTGGACAATATTCCTTGAGAAAAAAAAAGTAAAAGAGAGATAGAAAGAAAAAACAAGTTGGAATTAAAACATCATTACTTCTATATTATTATGTGGTGTAATACCTGTATGGTAACCAGGTAAAATATTGAAACAAGTAAAATAGATTACCTAAAGAAAGTGTCACCAAGATGTACATTGCAAAGCAGTCAACCCTAACCATTTGTTTGCATGTGGTTTTGCACCTCATTAATTTATCAGGTTACCTTGACATGAGAAATATCTTTTGACCTAGCTCAGGAAAATGTGAACAACAAAATATTAAAGCTAGGATAGAAACAATGGAGAAGTGTGCATGGAAAATGAACCAATGACGAGAAGAGAAGGCTACAAGAGCCAGACTGAATGACAAAATGTGTGACGAAAAGATGGCAGTCTCTGAGCAGACCTCAACTAGGTGCATCTGAACCCGTTATTTTGCGAGTTACTTGAAAATTTCTCGAACAGGTCTCCCAAATTTCAACTTAGAAACTACTTAAACCCAAGACCAAGGCAACATTGAGTTAGTCAATAAATAATGAAGTGAAAGGAATCTTTCAGTTTTCCTTTTGATAACAATTAATCCAAAGTATTAGAGACCTGGCACTCTTTAAAAGTCAATGGTGTTTAATTATACTGTTTAATTTAGGCTGGAGTGTTAAATATTGGATAATCAGAGTATCAAATAAAAAAAAAAATAAGTTAAAATCTACAGTAACATGGTAATGCCACTATCAACCCAATGGTGATAGGAAAAAGCTGTGCTCATTTTAGAATCTGCATATAGATGGCTCTGCATGTGCGTAGCCACAAAGGAGTCAGTTAGCAGACCTTGTGACATTGCCTGATTTCACCTTTCCTTGAATTGGCAGGATTTTTTTTTACTATTTTTTTTTTTTTTTTTTTTTTTACTAATGGTGTAAAAATTGATGGTGTTATTTTTAATATAGACATTATAATTACTATAATGCAATTGACATTAGTAACAACATTATAAGATATAACATTCTCAGAAATCAAGGAAATGCACAAACAGGTGAGACAGGTAATACTCATAATTGGCTCATTGGTGAAAAGTGGAGCCATCTATGTCTAAAAACAATTAATAAAGTAAACTCATAGCGGCATAACATGTACATACAGGCCATGCCAGGTTAATTGGAGAAAAGGTAATTTTTATCATTGAATAATAATTTAATGCAAGGATCTGTAGAGAACAGTGCAGTATATATCACCATCTGTGTCTTTCAGCTGATTCCTGTCTTGTGTTTTAACCCAATGCCACCAGGCATGGCATGTGCGTACATACCATACCCACTGCGAGTTTACTTTATCAATTATTTTTACACATAGATGGCTACACTTGCACTAAGTCACCAATGAGCCAATTGCGAGTACTGTCTGTCTTGCCCATTTACCCTTTTCCCTGATTTATGAAAATACTCTAAATTATCTTATTTTGTGGTTACTAATGTTTATAATATTATAGTAATTATAATGTCTATAATAAAAATAACACTGATATTCACAGAATTAGTAAAAAAAATATTTTTTCCCAGAAAGATGAAATCAGGTAAGGTCACAAGGTCTACTAATTGATTTCTTTGTGGCTAAACACTAGCAGAGCCATTTATGTGCAGAGCCATTTTATGTGCAGAGCCATTTTACAAAAAAGAGCACAGCATTTTCCCAGCAGCATTATGTTA
>NC_051403.1:30548732-30562989 GCF_015228065.2 Penaeus monodon
AACCCAAAATACAAGCTAAAACGATCGTGCGAATTTATCGGCCAGGAAGTATCCGCCAAAAACGGTATCACTGTCCCTGACGCCTCCCGAGTCACGAATCGTTAGGATTCGTGTCTCTGTCCCAGAGGAAGCCTAAAAACTTCTCTGACGAGGGATTATGATGTTCAATACATCGGTCCCAACTTATAATATCGAACCGGAGTGCTTTATACACATTGAACAATGCTTAAAATGCTACAGGTTCGAACATAACAAACACACATGCACACACAGATGCTCTCGTTGCGGTGGCGAAGGTCACTTCTTCGCCAAATGCAAGGAGAGCATCAAATGCTGCAACTGCGAGGGGTCACACGTTGCAGTTAGCGGATCCTGCCCTAAAAGGAAAGAAATACTGAAAACAAAACGAACCCAGCTTAGGGAAACCCTAAATACTGCTCCTTCATACCCCACAACAGCCGCCGCACTGCCTGCCTAGACTAGCACACCCAGGCGACCTGCATCTACCTCCAGGACAACTCTGCCTCCACCTCCCCAAATCAACAACAACTTCACACCTAACACATATCCGAAAATACAAGCCATTTTACATGTAGCTCTCATTGTTGCTAAATACAACGCCAAGAAATTCGCAAACATTGTCCCCATCATGCTACAAAGAAACGGTTTCTCCAGTATTGTTGTCCCAGGGGAGATCTTCGAAGACGACAATTTATGCATTTCTGAATACAGCACAACAACAGAAACCACAGCAACTGAGGTGACAAACACTAACTCAGAGTCTCATTGTTCCTCACAAAGACACCTCGTTTTGCAACCACCACCACAACGAAATCCAAAAGAAACTGCACAAGCACTACAAAAAACAGTCAACACAAACGCAAACAGATCTCACCACCAAACAAGTCCACTGAAACATGGAAGTATTGGGAGTTGGTCCGCCGATTCCCAGGACTTCAGCCCTGTGTCCTGCTCGCAGGACTCTCTCCCTGACCTCGAGGAACCGTCGATCGAGGCTCGATCACGGAACCGCTACCGGGATCAGGTAACGCCACGCAAGGTAAACCCAGGTAAAATGGGTCTACCCTGAGTGGCATGCTAACGATCGTTCAAGCAAATGTAAGGTCTTTTTTCGATCCGAAATATTTTTTACATTCTAGGACAAGAACGCCCTGATGTGGTCCTATTGAATTCTATATCCATCACCAATGGCTATATAATTCGGCATTATGGTTACGCATCCAGGCAATCAGGGGACGGATTGCAAATGGGGCCCTGTATCCTCATAAAATTCACCATCACTGACGAGTTCCTCACCCTCTCACTCACGGTCCCTGGCTCCATGGCAGTCAGGTTATTCACCCCACAGGGCCCCATTACCCTTTCCACTGCCTATATAAAACCAAACACTAATTTGGCTCTTGATGACTTCAATAAATTTTTCAATTATACAAACCTCCCAGTCTTCTTTGCCAGAGATATCAACGCTACCCACACGACGCTACACCACAGCACAGACGATGGACACGGTAGGCAACTCTTTTCTATTTTTGAAACAAAAAGACTCCACTACATAGGACCCGACTTCTTCACCTCATACGCACCTAGAGGGAAGGGTCGCCCTGATCTCGTTTTCGGGAACAGGGTAGCACTTGCCTACCACACACACAAACCCGGTCCGAACGTTGGTTCAGATCACTTACCCATCATAATTAAAATTTCCACATCACCAATATTAAACAAAGAAAAACGATCTTTCCAGTCGTTTAAATCCAAATTAAATTATCAAAACTTTCAATTTAATCTTGGGGAAAGTTGTCAGGGGGTTCTTTTGCCTTTGGGAATGTTTTTCTACCACAGTTCACTTTTTTTCGGTTGATTTTCCCCTTAATCCGGCATGAAAGTACCAGGTTTCTTTGTAACCCCCCCCCCCCCCCCCCTGGACCATAGCCCGGGTTTTTGTTAGTCTTGGAGGCTGCTTATTTAAATTGGGGGGGGGAATTCCCCAAGATTCACTTTTCCCCTTGTGGGTTTGTTTTTTTGCGGGGAAGCATTTTTTTTTTCCCAGTGGCCTTCTTTTCCATTTTGGTTTGGTGGCTTTTGGGGGCCAGATCCTGAGGGTGAACAGTCCTTTCCTTTAAGTCTCTGAAAACCCCTTCAATTTCCACCAAAAACCCAAGGGGGGGAAATTCTAGCCCCTTTTTAAGAGGTCTTGGTAGAAAAGAGGTCCGGAACCGAAATGTGATTTTAAAGTGTGAAGGGAAGGGGGTTTATTAAAGTTAATAATTACGGGGAAAAGAAAGCCGGGTTTAGCTAACTTTAAGGGCCCTGCGAACCATTTCAGTTGGGGGCCCCCAAGGGGGAATTAAAAAGGGACAAATCTTCCGGGGGAACTTCAGCGTTTACTACCAGGGTATCCCTCCCATTTCTTTTTGGGGTTTGTTTTTTTTGTTTAAAAATTTAATTTAAATAAATATCACAAATTATTTAAGGGGAATTTGGGGGCCCAAGTTTTTAATTTTTTTAAATTGTTTTAAGGATTATTTGAGGAAAATAATTTATTTTTTTTATTCGGTCATAACCAAGTTAGGGGGAGAATTAAAATGGAAGTTCTAACGTTTTTTGAAAGGGAAGGGTGGCCCATTTTCCCTTTTTTTGTTTTTTTCTGTTTTTTTAAACCCCTTTTCCTTTTCGGGTTTTTCCTTTTTTTTTTTTTGGGTTCCTTGACCGGGGGGTTCCTTTTTTTTTGTTTCCCGTGACCGGTTTGGTTCCGTGGTGTGTTCTTGTTCCGTGCCCCGTTTTCTGTTTTCCTGTGTTCTGTGATCCGCTTCTTTTTCCCTTTTTTCTGGTTCCGTGATCCCGTTTTGTTCCGTGTTTGTGTTCCTGTGACCCCGCGTCTTTTCCCCTTTTTGTTTTTCCGTGATCCCGTGTCTTTTTCTGGGTGTTCGTTTTTCTGTGATCCCGCGTTTGTTCCCGTTTTTTCTGTTTTCCTGTGCCCCCCGGTCGTTCCTGTTTTGTTTTCCTGTGACCCCGCGTTTTTCCCGTGTTCTGTGTTCCTGTGACCCCTTTCTTTTCCTGTGTTCTGTGTTCCTGTTTTCCCGCGTTTTTCCCCGTTTTTGTTTTTCCTGTATCCTGTCTTTTTCTGTTTTTCTGTTTTCCTGTGATCCCGGGGCCCCGTTTTTTGTTTTTTTTCTTTCTGTGTTCGTGTTCTGTGACCCCGCGTTTTCCCCGGTTTTTGTGTCCTGTGACCCCGTTTGTTCCGTGTTCGGGTTTTCCCTGTGATCCGGTCTTTTTCGTGTTCTGTGTTCCTGTGATCCCGTCTGTTTCCCGTGTTTGTGTTCCTGTGATCCCGTGTCTGTTCCGGTTCGTTTTCCCTGTGTCCCGCTTTTCTTGTTCCCGTTTTTTCCCTGTGTTCCTTGTCCCGTGTCTGTTCTGTTTTCTGTGTTTCCTGTGTCCGCGTTTTTTCCCGTGTTCTGTGTTCCTGGATCCCGTGTTTTCGTTTCTGTGTCCTGTGCCCCGGGTTTTTCCCCTGTTCTGTGTTCCTGTGCCCCGGTTGTTCCCGTTTTGTTTCCTGTGACCCCGTTTTTCTGTTTCTTTTTCCCTGTGATCCGCGTCGTTCCCGTGTTTGGGTTTCGGATCCCGTGTCTTTTTCCTGTTTCTGTGTTTGTGATCCCGCGTCTTTTCCCGTGTTTGGTTCCTGTATCCCGTGTCGTTCCTGTTTTTTTCCTGTATCCCGCGCTTTTCCCCCGTGTTCTGTGTTCCTGTGACCCCCGGCTTTTTCCTGTTTTTTCCGTGACCCGCGTTTTTCCCCGTTTCTGTGCCCCTGTACCCCGGTCTTTTCCCCTGGTTCCGTATCCCGGTCTGTTCCTTTTTTTTCCTTTTCCCCGTCTTTTCCGTTTTTTTTTTTTGGTTTGGGGGGTTTTTGGTTTCCCTGTACCCGTTTTTCCTGTTTCCTGTGATCCCCGCGTCTTTTCCCCCGGTTTCTGTGTTCCTTTATCCGTGTCTGTTCCTGTGTTCCTGGATCCCGTGTCTTTTCCTATTTCCTTTCCCCGTGCCCTTTTTCCTGTTTTCCGGTGATCCCGTTCTTTTCCCGTGTTCTGTTTTTCCTGTGACCGCGTTTTTTCCCGTTTCTGTGTTCCTTGATCCCGTGTCTTTTCCCTGTTTCCTGTGCCCCCGGTTGTTCTGTGTTCCGTACCCCGCTTCTTTTCCCCGTTTTTGGGTTTTCCCTGTGATCCGCGTCTTTTTCCCGGGGCTGTGTTCCGTGACCCCGGTCTTTTCCTGTTCGTGTTCCGGATCCCGCGTTGTTCCCCTGTTTTGTTTTCCCTTGATCCCTTATTTCTGTTCGTATTTTTTTGGGTTTGTGATTGTAATGTTGAGGATAAAAAATAAATCCGCCTACAATGCTATCTTCCTTAACCCAAAGGGGAAATTTACTACTTAGATTAAAAAAATAAAAAACATCGAAAAAAATTAAATAAAATAAAAAAAAGAAAAAAAAAAAAATATATATAAAAATAAAAAAGGACCTTTGAATTTATTTACAATTTGCGACCTCAGGATCAAAGGTAATCTCTTGGGTTTATTGTGGAAATTGTTTTTTTGTTGTTGTTCGTTTTTTGTTGTTGTTTGCGTCCTTGGGGCCCGGGAGCAAGTTGGATCCAAATTTGTATTTTTGATCCTTTTTTATCGATTAATTGGAAGTTGTCGCAACGCTATGGTTCCCAAGATTTTTTGGGTTTAAGGATTTTTGGGCTGTTTCCGGTTTGTGATTCCGTGTCAAGATATCTGCTTGGGGGAAATTAGTCTCCTCAATTTTTGGCACCGTGTTTAGAGGTCTCTAGATCCTTTCAGAAAGGTTTTAGAAAAATTCCTGTTCCTTAGGCAATTATTCTTTTGATACGCTAAAGCACAGGGGGGAGACTTTGGGGACTCGTCGGGGATGATTTCCCCAAAATATTAGTTAGTCAGCAGCATTACAGGGAGAAAGAGCTAAGGAAAGAGTTTTGGGAAAAGGCAAAGACGAACCGAAAAAAAATGAAAAAGTTAGTTTTAGAAACGGAGAGAAACAAAAAAAAAAGGGAAATACGGTTAAATTATTCGGGCCAAATAAGACAGAAGGGGTTTTTTTCTCCTTTTGGTAGGGAAGGGGAACAGTTAGACCTCTTTCCCCGTGTTTGGGGACGGGGAGGAAATTTTTTTACCTAGTAGATTTGCGGGTTGCTTCGTTACTGGGGGTTAGTTCTGATATTACTCCATTCGATGGTAGTCTTTTAACTGGTAAGCTGTAAGTATATACACCTCTTTCTTCAAAATTACAGAGATAGACAGTTAAATTGGCTCTCTTGAAAGGATTTGAAAAACTCCAGACATTACAGAAACGAATTTAGATTACAAAAATCAAGCGGTGAAATTTATCAACAATTTTCTCTACTCTAGCCGCCTTTTTATGCGGGATAAAGGGTCAATGTACCGAAGACTTCTTTTTTAGATCCTTCATGTTTTTGATCATTCGTTCCTCTCTCTCTCCAAAATTTAAAGAATGTTCTTTAAAGGAACAAAAGTGGGTTCCCCTAAAATTAGCTGTGGCTAGCAATACATGGGTTTCACCCACAAGTTTTCCCCCGCGTATAAAATTTTTGAAGGGGGTAGAAAGTTTCTCCAACCCCCCTAAAAATTTAAAGCAAATTTCAAGTATACTTGTCTTACTGGGGAGAGCGGGGCACTTAAACCGTGTGTCCGGTTAAAAAACCCCCGAGAAGGGGATTTTGCTTAGAAAAAACCCTTTGCAATAAATTTCATCTTCGGAAGGGGAAATGGATGGGGCTTAAAGAATTTTAAGAGACCAGGTTGTTTTGTATACTTGTCTTGAGTTTTTGCGCGATGCTGTTACCAAAACTGAAAAAGGGTTTCAATTGCAGATTATTTAGGTAAGTTAACTCCTTCCCACGGAAAGGGTTTTTATATTGGGTGCGTATACTTTGTTGGGTGGCAAAGTTTTAAGGGGCACCCAAAAAATTTTTGAAATGTGTTCGAAATACCCTGGAGTCCGGGATTTAAAATCAATCCATCACTAGGAATTAAAAAATTAGAGGCAGTCCAAACAGGGCCTCTAATAAGCGCCCCCCCATTATATTACCTAAGGGGGAGGCTTTAGAATGCCCCCCCAAAAATTTTGTGATTCAATTTAACGACAACACTGGGTATTATCCGGAAAAAGTAAAGTGGGAGTACAACTTAAAAAAGGGAGGCAATGTTTTTTTAAATAAGTTCTGAATGGGCTTTTATACCGGACTTGTAAAATTTTCCCAAAATTCCGGGTAAGAGGGCCTTAGTCTGAAAACCCTATAAATTTAGACTTGAAATGTGTGGTCGTGAAATGTGGGTGCCGTTTTTTGAGTAATCGTGCTAGTCTTTTCTATCGAGATAATCTTAAAGGGGAAGTTGTGTGAAAAAAAGGAATGGCCTATTAAATGAGGATAAAAAATTACGGGATAGTTTGCTGTTAAAACCTGAAGTCCTGAATCCGACCCATTCGGTTCGGTTTTGTCAAAAATTAAAATCGCACAATGCTTTCCCTGAACGTTCAGTTTGTTTCTAACACGGAACGGGAGGTCTCACCCCCCTCCCTTTTTGTTGTTTTTTTCCTTTAAATTAATTTTAATTCCCAATATCACATAGAATTTTAAAAAACCATTATTTTGAGTTTTAAATTTTTTAATTTTTTTTTTTATCAGGACTCTACCCTTCCCGAGGGCCGGAGGAGGGACGTCCATTTTTTTTCTATTGCTTAAAAGTAGAGCCCCAGATTAAAAAATAAAGAAATTCTAAAGAAATGAAGAGGTCCGTGTTCATTGTTCCTGTGATCCCGTGTCGTTCCTGTGTCCTGTGTTCCTTGATCCGTCTGTTTCCCCGTGTTTTGTTCCCGTGATCCCGCGTCTGTTTCCCCTGTTTTGGGGTTTTCCTTTACCCGTGTTGTTCCCGGTTTTGTGTGTTCCTGTATCCCCCGTTGTTCCGGTTTTGTGTTCCTGTATCCCCTTCTGTTTCCGGTTTTTGTGTTTCCCGTGATCCCCGGGCTGTTCCTTGGTTTTGTTTCCTGTGATCCCGTGTCTGTTCCCGGTTTTTTTGTTTCCTGTGATCCCGGGTTTTGTTCTGTGATCCCCTTCTGTTTCCTGTGATCCCGCGTCGTTCCCGGTTCTGTGTTTTCCCTTTTCCCGTGTTCTGTTCCCGTTTCTGTGTTCCTGTGACCGTTCTGTTCCTGTGTTCTTGTTTCCCGTGACCCCTGTTGTCCTGTGTTCTGTGTTTCCGTGACCTGTTCTGTGTTCTGTGACCCCTGTCTGTTCCGTGTTCTTTTCCTTGATCCGGGTTTTTCCGTGTTCTGTGTTCCTGTGATCCGTTTGTTCCCGTGTCTGTGTTTCCGGATCCCGTGTCGTTCCCCTGTTTCTGTGTTCCTGTGATCCCGCGCTGTTTCCCCGGTTTTGTGTTCCTGTGATCCCCTATTTCTCTTCTGTATTTATTTTGATTGTATTGAATGTTGAAGGATAAAAAATAATCCTCACACAATGCTTTTTCCTTAACCCAAGAGGAATTACTACTTAGTTTAACAAAAAAAAAACATCGAAGAAATTAATAAAACTAAAACAAGATCCCCCCCCCCCAAAAAAAAAAAAAAAAAAATATAAAAGGCCTTTTAATGTTGATCTGCCAGGGGGATCAAGCCTTTTTGCCCGCTGTGCTTGGTAGCATAAAACATGAAGCCTGAGAAGGAAAAGTCCCCCATTAAAGTCTCCTGGAGCTGACAATGTCAATGTTCCAAAGGCTGAATCACCTCACAGAGGGAACTCTAGTCCTGCAACTCAAAGGAGGTTCCGGGGGCGGCCACGAGGTTTTCCGGCCCGCGTGTGCATTTTTATAGATTATTTTCATTTTTAATAGTCACTGTAAAAATTTGGAAACTTTTCCTCTCAGACCACGTGTCGCAGTTCATTTTTCGATTTTTTATATTGCAAAGTGAGAGAAGAGGAAGGGAGGGGAGAAGAGGAGAGAGGGGAGAGGAGAGAGGAGGAGAGAGAGAGAGAGAGAGAGAGAGAGAGAGAGAGAAAAGATGAGAGGAGAGAGGTGGAAGGGATGGGCCCACGGAGTAATAATAATGATAATAATGAAATGATAATGATAATGATAATGATAAAAACAGTAAAAATGAAATGATAATAATAATGAGATAATAAAAATTGATAATAATGATAAAGATAATGATATGATATGAAATAATGGGCCCTTTAAAAATAATGATAAAACAAAAACAAAAACAATAATGATGATAATGGGGTTTTTAAATTTAATAATTAAAACATTAAAATAACAAAGCTACTGCTACTTTTTTCTACTAATGAAAAAATAATAAGTAATAAATGATAATGTAATGATAATGATAAAAATCCGTGATAAAATAATGTAACACAAAAACAAAACAATAATGTGATAATGTGTTATAATTAAAAATAAATATAAAAATTTTAAAGATAAAAAAGCTACGCACTTTTCTACTAATGTAATAATAAAAAGTAATGAAAAGATAATGATAGAAATAATAAAAATAATAATTATTTAAAGATAACAATAAAATATGATAAAAATAAGATAAAAAAACACGCGAATGTGACACGCGCGCTGATTTTTTATAATAATAATAATAAAATAAAAATTTATAATAATATATATAATAAATAATAATAATATTTTAATATAAAAATAATGATAAAAAAAAATAATAAAATGATAAGAAATAATACGTAATAATAAGGAAGATAATGATATAAAAATAAAATTATCTTTTGATATTATGATTTTTATCATTATTATGATAATTTTCATTATAACCAGTAAAAGTAAAATCTTAGGGGGGTGATTTCTATAGAACCAGTTGTATCTTCAAATCCATTTTTACCCTTTCTCATAAACAACTGCTATTATTTTACTATTTTCATTGTTTTTTATTAGATTGATCATTTTATCCTTATTTATATCATTTAATTGAAATATCATTAAAAGTTTTAAATCAATATCATGGGATTGTATTTTCCATTATTATTTTGAATCATTTTTACATTGATTATATTACATCAATACATGGTATTATAAGTTACCATTTTTATTAATCATTAGGTTTTTTGTGCTCTGTGCGTTTCATTGTTTGTTTTTCGAGTGGTTTCGGCAGCGACGATGCCCCCTCTTACAAAATTAAATAAATGCATGTTTGTGGGGCTGCAGATAAGGTCCTTATGGGGGGATTCAAGTGATCTGGGCCCCAAAGGGGTTTTCACATAAGGGAACAGAAAAAAACAACGCCTATCGCCCCAGTCCGCATCCAAGGAAATGCAACGTGGTTTTTCCCAAATTCCCGGGGGGCCATGACAGTCTGCAGCCAGCATTTCCCCACGTACCTTTCCCCCTGACCCTGGCTTTTAGCAGAGGACTTGCTCAGGGAAAAAATTTTTTATCATAAACTGGGTCCCAGCCAAATGGGCCAAATGGTATCAGAGCCCCAAGGTATCAGAGCAAATGGATCTCGCAACAATTTAGAGGGCCCAAGTCATTCTTTACAGAATCAGACTAGACTACCACTGTGTAAGGAGATTATTTAAACCCTCATCCTGCTGACAGTTTTAGCAAACACTGTGGGCCCCGCTATTACACTCGCAGAGTGCGAGCACAAAAATTTTTGAGACATGGGCCCCCTCCCCGCAGCCGCCGGGGGGTGAAAAATTGTAGCATTTTTCTCACACCGCAGGTGGGTGATTATGAGGGTAAAAATGAACCCCCCGCCACGGCAAACATACAGTGAGACGAATCAAATCAGCTCTAGCTAGGGCCCTTTGCAAATCCACCCATTGAACTGAACCAAGAAAAAAATGATCTGGACCGCTATTCGCTTTGCACTAGAGATCTGGCATTTAAACTTTACTATGGGATTAACTTTTTTGGGGCCCACAGAAAACCAAAAAATGTCAAGAGAGGATCGGAGAGAAAAACCTTTTTACCAAAAAACAAAGGGAAAAGGGTAAAGTTAATGATATGATTAAAGATAATGGGTTTAAGAAATATAATGGAAACATAATGATAATGATAAAAATGATAAAGATAACAGGGGAGTAAAATTATTATTTTATAATTTAATGATAATTTAAAAACAAAGGTAATAACAGTGATAATAACCTAAAAAATTATATAATAGATGATCGATAATGGAAAAAAAAAAGATCATAATAAAATAAAAATAAGGGTGAAAAAAACAAAACATAAAATAATGATAATGTGATAAAGAATGATAATGATAAAAATATTAATAATAATAATAATAAAATAATTGATATCTAAAGATAATAAAACGAAAAAATGAAAATAAAACTGTGATATAGTGATAATGAGGGAAAAACAACACAAAACTAAACAAATTTAAAAATAATAAAAGGGATGATAATATTATAATATAAATGATAATGAACACATAATATTGTAATAATACCCGTCTAATAAAATAAAGATATCACTAACAATAATGAAATTAACAATAAAATAGATGTAAAATAATGACAAATTTAATTATTTTTAAAAAGATAATATCTTATGTGATTAAAAAATAGTATAATAATAACACAAAAAAGTAAAGGTAACAAAAAAGTGAATGCGATTATGATGATAATAAAAATAAAAATAAAAATAATAATAATAATCATTTTATTATTTTTATTACTAAAATCATAAATTTTTAAAAATAAAAATAGTAAAAATAAAAATAATAATAATAAAAAAAATAATAATGAATAATAATAAAAATAATAATAATCAAAATAATAATAATGATAATAATAAGATAATAATAATAATTATTTTTTTTTTTTAATTATTACATTAAAAAAATAACAGAAAAAAAAGACAATTTTTAGATAATAATAATAAAAATAAAAATAAATATCCGATAACAATAAAATAAAAATAATGATAAAGATAATGTAATAATAAATTTAATGATAATGTCAAAATAAAAGTAGTAATAATAAAAATAACGGAAAATATTTAAATAATAAAGATAATAAAACTTAAAACATATAGAAATAAGACAATAATAATCATAATAAAAATAATAATAATAATAATAATAATAACAATTAATAATAAAAAAAAATAATAAAATAAAATAATAATAAAAATGATATAATAATGATTTTACACTAAAAGTAATACCTACTAATAATGAAATAATGATAATAACAAACTAAAAACTACAAAAAAACAGCAATAACAACAAAAAAATAATGGTGATGATTGGCTACTACTATATATAAAAACAACAGCGAAGTATATACTATACTTTTGATTTTAATGTTTTAATAATAACAACAATAATGTGATGATGTGACTTGTTCAGATTATTTATATACATTACATTTGTGATTGATAATTATGTTTTTAAAAAAGTAGGGGAACGATAATTATAATGATGATGCAAAATTTAAAGTTACAAAAAAGATAGTTTTGGATAAAAAAATACTTGTTCAAATCAAAACACTTTATCTTATTACTTACAAAGTTTATTCTATTTACATGGATGGTAACAGCAGAAAGACAAGTGAATAAGTAGGAGAGTTATATTGTTGTGTTTATTATTTGCAACGTTCCCTGGCTAATTAAAAGGGTGAAAAGAGGTCACTGCCACCACTCGACTGGTGCGTTTGGGAACGAGTGTATGGTGTGAAGGGGGATGCAAGGTCAGAAGAATTGTGGAAGGGAGGACGTAGGTGTGTTGGCAAAGAGCGAAGTAAGTAGGCGTGGTTAGAAACCCGAGGAGAGGCGTGTACAGATGCTCCATCTATATTTCAGGGTTTTTTATTGTTTGCCTTTTAAACTTTGGAAACTAAAGTATGTAAAGGTGTTATTCAGCCCTCCTTCTTACAAACAGTCGGTGACTTATCAGAGAGTATTATAAAATTTTCCCATTTATTTTGTACAACCAAAGATAAGAACATAAAACGAAACACGAGCACAGTAAAACACAAACACTAAAACATAAGACATAAAAAACGTAAAAAAACACAAACCAAAATTAAAAATGAACACCCTTCCCCTCACGTAAAACAAAACTTGATCACTTATCTATACATTGCCGAGACCGCCGCTACCCTGCGCACCACAGCCAGAGTCCAGCGCTGCCCCTGGGCTGGCACTGGAACTGGCACCTTGAAGGCCCGTGGACTTTTCAGTCACCTCGGCCCGCGTTTTGGTTCTCACAAGATTTGCAACTAAAAATTCTTACGGTCACTAAAACATTCTTCTTATTATAATTAGAATATTTCAAAAGTGTTCATAAAATGAATAAAAGTTCTGTGAAATAAAACAGTAAAAATAAAAAAGAACCATCGTGCACAAGCGTATATAATTAAAATAAATTCTAAATGTTGGTAAAAATTTAAAAAAAAAATTAAAGATGTAAAATGTTCATAATGAAATTATGACAGAATGATAACAAATAAGATTAATGAAGCTTAAAAGTTTTTTTCGTTTTCATTTTATCTTTGGGGGTCTATTTCTAATTTCGGGAAAAATTCGTCTAAAACACGACGTAAAAATGTTTATTAAAAACACATAAATAAGGTAATACAAAAAAAATACAAGCCGGAAACAAACCCCGCAGGGGACCTTTCCCGTTTCGTTCCCGTTTTCTGTTGTCGCAGAAAAAAAAAAAAAAAAAAAAAAAGCTTCCTTACCGCGACGGGCATCCTTACCCCCGCGGGATAAAATCAGAGGATTTGGGCGACCTCTGAGGCGCACAAGGCTGGAACCTTCTCCGTGGAGCGAGGGTGGACGCCGTCCTTCATCTCGTAAGGGGGAGGACAGAAGGCATATGTAGGGGACCGTGGGGGAAGTATACAGGCAGTTCACTACAACACCTGAAAGCGCGCCAACGCCGAGCTGGTGTGCTTCGGCGTCGCGTGAGGCCGCGACTGGTGCTCGCCATCAGCTCCTGAAAGGATATTTCGGGACATATATGGACGGGAGACGTCATCGTCTACCTCGCTCAGACAACCAGGACTTTACAACTGAAAAGAGATGCACATGATTAGTGGTTTTATAAGGGAACATGAAAGTGATTAAGCGTATATATGTGAGAAATTCTGGGGTTCACAATCACTAACCGACTCCCCTTTGATAATGACCGACTCCTCTTTGGTAAAATACATGCAACTCACAACCCTGCGCCTGGTTTGCCTGGTTCCCCATTTTATTCATCCTCTTCCGATCCTTCACCATCGACCTGGCCTGGGTCATCGACGTTCTCTTCTACTTCTTCGTCTGCCTGGCCAGCATCCTCTTCCATTTCTTCTTGTGGCGGCTCCGGAAACTCCAAATCCGCCCTCGGCCTGTATGGTCGTAGACGATTCACATGGCAAATCACTTCGCCCGCAGGATGTACGGATTCTGTACCACATAGTTCACGGGACGGATGACCTTCAGCACGCTCGCGGGACCGTTCCACCGAGGCCTCAAAGCTGCGCTCGGACCTCGCGTTCTCAGACGATCTTCTCTCACCAGGACGTGGTCATCCACGTCAAATCCTGCATGCCGTCTCACACGCCTGTCATGATCTCGCGCCTGCCTATCTCTGGAGTCTCTTGACACCTGGTCTGCAGTCTCTCGGGCGTCATTCAGCCTCTCTCGCAGCGTCCTCGCGGCATCCTCGCCCGCATCTTCATAATTCGTAAGGTTTCCTGGGAAGTAACAGTCTCTGCCTGTAAGTAGATAAAGGGGCTTTTGGTTGATGCTACGATGCAGCGCTGTGTTCAGCGCCAGTCTTACGTATGGCAGATCGTTCCAGCAGTTAGGGTGCTGATCCATAAGTGTTGCTAACGAATCTCTTATGACACGATTGCTGCGCTCAACCATACCATTAGCCTGTGGGTGGTAAGCGGTTGCATACATCGTTTGAACCTGCAATATCCTGCACACATTTCTAAATAATGCATTTATAAACTCTGCCCCGTTATCAGTTATCAGAGTAACATATTCCTTCACGAAACCATCTGCATTCTCCGCATTCTTAGAATAAAGAGGAACCAACTGCAAATAGCGAGTGAAATGATCGATAATTACTAGAACATATCGATGGCCACTCACAGAACCCAGCATGTCTACCAGATCAGCAGAGAGCCGATCGAATGGCTGTGTGACCTCTGGCATCGAGGCCAAAGGAGCACGACTCCGA
>NC_051403.1:30563089-30584539 GCF_015228065.2 Penaeus monodon
TGGCGGTGTTGCCCTCATTACATCAAGGCCTTCCCTATCGGATGGGGCACTTTCCCCTTTACTTTTTTCCGATTCAATGGCTGTTAATGATTTCTGCAAGTCACAAAACTCCCACGGATCGGGGGGGTGCCCCGTGGGTGCTGCCCCAAAAGCCACTATAAAGTGCAATATAACGCCGGGGGAACTCAGCCCTCATAGGGTCCTTTTTGGGGGCTGGGGCGCAAGGCTTCGGAACAATAAAATTCCAAAATGATGAAAGTTGCCGGGGATAACGGGGGTAAATCGGACACGCTATTTATATCGATGTGTTGTAAATATGAAATAGAAAATAATGATTTTGGGACGATGATAATGAAAAAACTAAAAATACGGAAAAAACAAACAAAACAATGAGGGAATACTGACATTACATAATTTAATATCTTAAAGACCATCCATCCTTATATATTTTTATATATTATTTATTATATAATTATATATAATATATATATCAAAATGATGCAGTTTTACACACACATATGTGAGTGTTGTGTTTTGTATCAGTATGCAGTATGTGTATTATATAGTAGTGTATATTTATGTAACACACAAAACACCCCACCACACCACCACACACACCCCAACACAACACACACACAAACACACATTTATATTTATATATATATATATATATAAAATATATAAAAATAATATATATAATAATATTATATTTAATACATATACACACACCCCCAAAACAAGATATTATATTATATATATATATATATATATATATATATATATATATATATATTTTAATATATATTATATATGTATGTATTATTTTGTATGAGTTGTATAATATATATATATAAAATTTATAATATATAATTAGAAAAATATATAATATATATTAATAAAAATAAATATATTATATTATATTATATTATATATATTGCTACGCCAGGGGCTTTGTCTCTGTGCGAAAACATGGTTACTAAAAGGATGCCCTGGGAAAACATGACGCAACTGGTGCGAGCGGGGAGCGGGGGCCCCCAAGAAAGAGAGGCGGGGGGGTGCTGCTCCTTGGGGGAAGACCTCTTTTTTTTGCCTTGTGACTGATAAATTTTGGTTCTCTTGTTAAAAGCTGTAGTGCAGTGTGACATCTGGTTTTTCCCCCTCTTTGTGCCTATAGAAAAATGTCGGGGGAATAACTTTTGTAAAAAAAAGGAAAACTGTCATTTTGTGTTTAATTTTTTGTGTCCCGCCCTTTGCCAACAAACTTTCCCCTCCCGGGGTTCTGGGGGCCCCTGTGGTGCTCGTGCCTCTTGGAGCGTTCAGGTTCACGACCCTTAGATAGCACTCCGACTGCTGGGCTGCCTTGTGTTGGTGGAAAAGGAGCGGCGCCCGTAACAATATATATATATATATACATATATTATGTGTGGTGTGTTAGTGTGTGTACGCATATGTGCGTTTTGGGGCAAGTTTGTATACACAGTTAAGATGCCTATCTTTTAGAAAGAACTCTTTAAACTAGCTTACACTTTAAGTACCACTTCACTATAAATTATGCTTTTCAGAATATACCAAAAGGGATATTATAGATGCTTAACACTGACCTTACTACGTATTTTGTCCAATTACCCATCCAATATGGGCTCAACATGCCCCTGGAAACTTTTAAAAGTTCTCTGTTCGAAAATGGGATGAGTGCCTCACGGGGACAGGGGCTTGCTCAACCAAAGAAAGTGAGCGGGACGGACCATAGATTTTCTTAAAACAGGGTATCAAATGAGGCAGATGCAAGCCAATTAAATGCAACTGTGACATGCATACGGTAGCGCGGACTTGTAATGCAAAATCAAAACTGACATGTTCTGTGATAGGCCTGTGATGTAAAAAATAGATAAACAAATAAATAAATAAACACTGATCCCACAGATTTTAAGACCCTAAATTTCAGCATGCCAAGTCATTGCATTTTACCGTCATTATGAATATGTGTTATTGTTGCCACAGTTGTCACTTTTTTATTACAGTTATTGGACTGGTGATGATTTTGCTACCGTCAATATCAAAATGCTGACAATTATAATATAATGAGTAGGCTCAGGGCTTCGTCGAAACTTCCTTGAGATCACCGACTCCTCGGGCATTGACAGGATTGACCAAGACTTCCACAGCGAAGAGCAGCTCCTTCACGAAAGTACGTGTACCAGGGAAGGACAAGGGTGCTCGGAGTTTCAATAGAAAGTAAAGACTTTGTCAGTAAGGGATGTTCCTGCCTTAGCAGAAGGAAAGCCCCAAAGGATGCCCCTGCAACTGAGAAAACCGGGTACAGTACTTCTGATCCTTCTGCCCAGTCTAAGTAAATTACCAGATGAGTTCAGCCTTGGTTAGTCAATCAAGCGGGCTTGCACCACACTCTAAGATTTACGAGAGTATAACTTGGTCTGTGCAGATGCCTTCGAGGGCTTAGGCCTCTAGGTCTCAAGGTTTTTGCTGTGGTTTTTAAAGAGAGCGATTTGACTCCTCCACAGCAAGCTCGACCTTGGCTCTTGCGTGATACCCTGACTATTTTGCGCACACTTTTCGTTGTCGCCGCGACTCTAATTGCTTACAATTAGCTCCGTGCCCAGTAGCTATTCTTCACTATATGATTTTTTCTCGGCATTAGGTAACCACTGCGCAACTCTGGTGATCTGGGACCCCATCTTCGAGCTCGTGTCGGACGTGGGCAGCCCTTTTACCTCCCGCAGGGAGGGTTTTGTCTGGGGGGCCTTAATGTGTTGCCTTACGGGCCACTCTAGTGAATTTCATATAGGAAACGAATGGCAGTAGGAGGCCCTCTCCTCTCGGGACGCCTTCAGCCACCTTACTCGTGCTGGTTCTAATTAGTATGCTAGAACAAAAACCTTGACCCATATTATCACCCACAGCTATGGCATGAAAGTGGAATGTCATCAAATTAGCTAGCTGGGGGAGCCCATTCTCTTGTGAGGTGGCTCTCCAGAAGAACTTCACGGTCACTGAGGTGGCAGCACACACCCTTTCAAAATCCACTCTGCTTCAAGTGACGGTACCAAAACCCGAACACCCTGACCCATTTCTCTCGGACCGAAGGCCAAAGAAAGTTAAAAAACCTGGTTTCACTCCCGTCCCCTCTCCGGAAAATGAAGCAAAGTGCACGGTCTTGGCTAAAAAATAACGGGAAACGTCCTCCCAACGATCGTGCGGATTTATCCGGCCAGGAAGTATCCGCCAAGAACGGTGTCACGTCCTTGAATTTACAACCCCTTCCCGAGTCAGAATCGTTAGGATTTCGTTCTCTGTCCCAGAGGAAGCCCAGAAAGCTTTTTCTACATGGGATCATGATGTTAAATACATCGGTCCCAACTTAAAATATCGAACCAGGGGGGCTTTATTCACATCGAACAATGCTTAAACTGCTACAGGTTCGAACACAATAAATACGCACAAAGCACACCAACACACACACATACACACATGCTCTGTTGCAGTGGCGAAGGCCACTTCTTCGCTCAAATGCAAGGAGAGCATCAAATGCTGCAAGGGGCGAGGGTTCACACCCGTTGCAGTTAGCGGATCCTGCCCCAAAGGAAAGAAATACTGAAAGCAAAACGAACCCAGTTAGGGAAAACAAAAACACTCCCTCCTTCATACGCAACAATAGCCGCCACACTGCCTACCCCAGACTAGCACACCCAGATGATCTGCATCTACCTCCAGGACAACTCTGCCTCCACCTCCCCAAATCAACAACAGCTTAAACAACCTAACACATATCCGAAAATACAAGCCATTTCATGTATTTCTCATTGTTGCTAAATAAAAAGCCAAGAAATTCGCAAAAACATTGTCCCCATCATGCTACAAAGAAGCGGTTTCTCCCCCAGTATTGTTGTCCCAGGGGGAGATCTTCGAAGACGACAATTTATTACATTCCTGAAACAGCCACAACAACAGAAAACCACAGAAAACTGAGGCGACAAACACTAACTCAGAGTCTCATTGTTCTTCACAAAGACACCTCGTTTTGCAAACCCCCAAACCCCACAAACGAAATCCAAAAAAAACTGCACAAGCACTACAAAAAACAATGAACACAAACGCAAACAGATCTCACCACCAAACAAGTCCGCGAAACATGGAAGGTATTGGGAGGTTGGTCCGCCGATTCCCAGGATTTTAAACCCCCTGTGTCCTGCTCGCAGGATTTCTCTCCCAGACCCGAGGAACCGTCGATCGAGGCTCGGATCACGGAACCGCTACCAGGATCGGGGTAACGCCCACGCAAGGTTTAAACCCAGGTAAAGTGGGTCTCCCCTGAGTGGCATGCCAAGGATCGTTCAAGCAAATGTAAGGTTTTTTTCGATCCGAAATATTTTTTACATTCTAGGACAAAGAAACGCCCTGATGTGGTCCTATTGATTCTATATTTCCATCACCAATGCTATATAATTCGACATTATGGTTACGCATCCAGGCAATCAGGGGAGGGATTGCAAAATGGGGCCCTGGTATCCTCATAAAATTCACCATCACTGACGAGTTCCTCACCCTCTCACTCCACGGTCCCTGGCTCCATGGCAGTCAGGTTATTCACCCCACAGGGCCCCATTACCCTTTCCACTGCCTATAAAAAAACCAAACACAAAATTTGGCTCTTGATGACTTTAATAAATTTTTCAATTATACAAACCTCCCAGTCTTCTTTGCCAGAGATACAACGCTACCCACACGACGCTACACCACAGCACAGACGAGGACACGGTAGGCAAACTTTTTTTCTATTTTTGAAAAAAAAAGACTCCACTACATAGGACCCCACTTCTTCCCCCTCATACGCACCTAGAGGGGAAGGGTCGCCCTTTATCTCGTTTTCGGGAAAAAGGGTAGCACTTGGGCCCACCACACACAAACCCGGTCCGAAAAAGTTGGTTCAGATCACATACCCCTCATAATTAAAATTTCCACATCCACCAATATTAAACAAAGAAAAACGATCTTTCCAGTATAAACAAGCAGACTGGGAGTCGTTTAAATCCAAATTAAATCATCAAAACTTTCAATTTAATCTTGACGGGCTTGATTCCCAAACAATAGATGGGCATTGGAATTACATTTTCGCCTCCCATCGCACCAACTATGCTGAGCACCATCCTCAGGTCTCAGTAAAAAAAAAACACATATCATTTCAGCCATCTGAAAGGACAAACGTCTCCTGACCTGTTTTCGAAGTCGTTTTACTCAAAATTTAAACAGATTAAACATGTTCGATGGGACCTATCTATTCTAAGAAGACACGTCATCAATACTCTTGATAACGATCGACAAAAATATTGGAGATATTTAGTTTAAAAAGTAGAATGTAACAGAGTACGCAACCCACGGGAATTCTGGCATAAAATAGACAACTTAAAGGTAGTAACTACCCCCCTTCACCCACCTCATTCATAATCACGCAAAAGTTTCAGATCCCATGGATGTTATCAAAAATGTTGAAAAACACTGGACCGAAGTTTTCTACCCTCATCCTCCTCACCCCCTGTTCACTCACAGAATTCAAGAATTTGATAATTGGAGTCAAGAGAACAGGGTAGAAATGAACCCAGAGCCAATTATCCGTCTGGATAGGCTGGACGATACATGCAAACTCAAAGCCCTCATTTCGTGTGTGGAGGTAAAAGAAAAAATAAAGAGGTTTCCTCGTAAGACTCCAGGCTCCTCACAGATCGGACGCAACGCTCTTGTTCACCTTCCTGACAACCTTATACAAGCTTTGACTCACCTTTACAACGCCTCTCTCGCTACCGGCTATTTTCCCTCTCCCTTTAAGATTGCTTTGGTGGCCCTTATTCCTAAGCCATAAAAGACCTGACTGACCCCAAGAGTTACCGCCCTATTAGTCTACTCGAGGCCTTAGATAAAATTTGCGAAAAAATCATAAACACTCGACTAAGGTGGTATCTCGAAGACCATAGCCTTCTCTCACACAAACAATTCGGCTTTCGCTCGCATCGCTCGACGCAAGACGCACTCAACATCATCACAAACTACATAAACAACAACAAAGACCGATGGCTAAAGACTGTTCTTGTCACAAATGATGTTGAACGAGCCTTTGACATTGTCTGGCATACTGGCCTCAAGTACAAACTGTGCACAAAAATTGACTTTCCACCTTTGATTAAGAAGTTGCTCTGCAGTTGTCTTGATGACAGCAGATTAAAATTAAAATTCTTAAACAAAGTTTCAGTCACCATTTCAATGCACGCTGGAGTACCTCAGGGCAGCATGCGAGCCAAACACTCTATACATCATACACAAACGACCTTCCAGACCCCCCCCCCCCCCACAGACTCACTCACTATCCTCTATGCTGATGGCTGTACACACTTAGCTTGACACAAAGCGCTTTCAGGTGTTCAGCGCATCAATGACGAACTCGACACCGTCTCGAGATGGGAGCATAAATGGCGTATCAAGACTAACGCGACAAAAACAAAAGTTCTCTTTGTAAGACCACGAAAACTTCCTCCTTATGACAACATCTACCTCAACACCTTCGACAGACTACAAGCACCTCTCCAAATCAGATCCTCTTGTACCATCCTTGCTTAAACCTGTAATACCTACTTTCGATTTCACTTGCATATCAATTCAAAGGCCACCTTGGCAAGAAAAACCTTACATTCGCCTTATCAATTTAAAAGTGCGGCCCCGCGCACGAGGCTGCATCTATACAAAACACTGATTAAACCTCTCCTCGCATACACACCACTTGCACTCACACAAACAGCATACACTAACAAGCGCAAACTCCAGCTTCTTCAAGATAAACACTCAGATGGATCTAAAGGATAAATTGGGATCGGATTATTACAACATCTGAACTCCACCAGGAAGCTTCTCTGAGCATCGTGCTTGGCATACCGACTGGCTGGATAGACTCCACACCATCTTTCGTTGCGGCCGGAGACCGGGATGAGGCCGTGATCTTTTTTTCTTTGGCATGGGACGAAGAAGTGGATACAGTTTTTTAGTCTTAGCCGCATCTTTCCCCTTCCCTATCCCCTTGTTTTGTTCAGTTTTTGTTTTATTTTGTGTTTTCTCGTTTTTTTTTTATTTATTTATATTTTATTTTTAACATAGTTGTTTTTGGTTGTGTGCTGTTAACTTCTTGATAAAAGTTTGATCTCCCCTTGCCATAGCCCTCACATCCCCGCTTTTAAATACTTTTACCTCGTCACCTGACGCTACGTGACTGCCATAACCTCACCCTCACTAACTCATTATCCTTTGCCAAAGCATGGACCCAACATCCTACTTCCTTACCCCACCTTTGTCGTAAGGCTTTATGCGAGCCAAGGATAGAAATGTTACTGACAGTGGTGTTAATCCAATCGTGACGTGGCCGCCAAGTCCTGCTGCCGACGTTCTGTTGACACAGGCGGGAATGGCCAGCCCTTGATTAGCGACCACCTCCGAGCTTCAACCTGCTTCAACAGCATAGGTTAGCCGAGAGACAACCCTGGAGTCACGGTCGAGGAGGCGTGCCCTGGCACACCGCAGATGGCGCCTAAACTGTAAACTTTCATCCCTACCCTCCCCGGTTAGCCGAGAATCACACACACACAAACACACACACACACACACACACACACACACACACACATACACACACACACACACACACACACACAACCACACACAACACACACAACCACACACACACACACACACACACACACACACACACACACACACACACACACACACACACACACACACACACACACATAAACACATATACACGCACACACACACATGCTTTTTCTAGACAGAAAAGGTATTTTGTTTTTCAACTTGCATTCATATATATCTTTTAAGTGTCTTCTCTCTAATTTGTTTCTTGGAGAGATCCAGTCTAACTGCTCCAGTCTCAGGAAAGAAAAAAACTAGCAACTCAACCCGGATTCTGGGGTTCTCTGATTCACAAAGTCGTTTTTATAGAAAATGATAAAGTTATGAGTACACATATTTTGAATTTTTGAAACTTAATTGTAAAATCTTCGCTGGATTTTCTGCTCTCATCACATTGATATTTTTTTCACACACTGGAGCACTACAGAGTTCAGGATGATCCCTCCCAGATACTGAAGGCAGTATAGTTATTAGTGGAACCAGCTTTAGTTTTCTTAAAGTTTAAAATAAAAAGATAAAAGAGGGCTCTGTAGTTAACTGGCGATTTTCTAAGAAAGAAAATAATGGCTAACACGACTATTTTGTCGTGCATTCAATATGGATATATGACGCCATATCCCCTTTCGTTAGAGCCGTAGACAAACATGTTCTAGAACCGCGCATCACATGATGTATAACCGGTAAGCTGTTGACATTTTGAGACATTTACAGAAAAAATGATGTCATTAATTCGACTTTTACCTTAGTAAAACTATTCCTCCATAAAAAACGTTAATGTACCAATAAAAGCAATAAGAAAGATTGGAGAAGCAATAGTTATAAAGTGGGAGCATGTGTAAGAAAAAAATAGCAAAAACTTTTTATGCCATTTACTAATCACTTATCATCAAAGGAACTGTATGATCGGTTCGAGTTTAATGTACGGCTTTTACGACAGAAAATTATAATGAAAGCCATGGTCACTGCAAAATGAATATTAAAATAATGGTATAGTCAAAGTCATTTTCCCAATGAAAGTGAAAACGCACAGATTTTCATTCATTTTCCACTGACCACATGATCTGCAGCCGGAGACTACTCTTGCTTCCTCAGAAAAGTTGAAATATGTATAAATCCTAAACGGATTTATACATGTTCACTGATCCTAATCGGTACTGCCAGTATTGCCAAGCTGTGTAAAACATTGGTCTGTCTATAAGCGTTTTCTGTACACGTCACAAAAGTTGATTTCATGTTAAAGTTTAATCCAAATCAAAGATGCAAATCATGCTGTCAGACGTTGCCGAGTCAGCGCGATTATCAGTAGATTTGCTTTTTACACGAAAGAGCTATTATTTGTATGCGAACAATTACCAGTCACCCACTACGATTTTTATATTGCAAACTAATTTTAATAAGGGAGACGTTTGCTACAGAAAGAGAGAGAGAAAAAAAAATATATACTGTGTTATATCGTGGAGATAGTACCGTCACTGCAAATGAAATAAAGGAATTGCTTTAACTTCCCTTTAAATCCTATGGGCTATTTAAGGTGACAAACAAAAATAAAATGCTGTACAAGTTTTTGTATTTGCGTAGAGTTTACTCTGTCTTTAGTAGATCAAAGGAAGTACCAACGCGTTGGATATTTTTTAGCGCTTGGGAGAGGCGTTTAGAGTTTCGACACCGTCGTCGTTTGTTTGTTTGAGATTTGCGAAGTTCTAGCTTCGCCCAGGCCTTCATACGTATGGCCCGGCCTGTGTCAGCTATTTATTTTGTTCTCTGACACCTATGCTTACCGTGGTGGCGGGATTGCCAACAGGCACTCCTGCGGCCATGGTGTAAGCATGCAGCATAATCTCATTACCAGCCCAGCGGCTGTTGTGGGCGGTCCTTGTCTCAGAAATTATATGTGCTCATAATTCTGTAAGTAATGTACCAACGTGGCATTGGGCTCGCCACAGTGCATGCAACATCTGTCTTCATGGTCAGTTGTCTGTATGAGCTGCCATGTGCAATGGTAACCTAATCTGATTCTGTGAAGAATGACTTCGGTACCCTCTATTGATTACTTCAGAGAGTGCCAGTGGCTCATGGCCTGTGATGTCTGAGTACCATCTGGCCGAGGGGGAGGATCTCGTTTTCTCTCTGTGAAGCTGCAGGAGGAAGGCACGAGCTGTGGCATTACACTTCTGCCCTAAGATTTTTCGGCTCGGTTTTATGATCATGGGATTTGGGGGCATACCCTTGCCAATGTCAGCTAGTCTGTCAGCAAGCTCATTCCCTCTGATGCCTATGTGGCTTGGGACCCAGTTTATGAATATTCTTATAACCTGAGCAAGAATCCTCTGTGCTATTGTGAGGACAGTGGTCAGGAGGTAGATGCTGTCTTTGGGTGAGCTTTGCTGCAGACAGTCAGTGGCTACCCTGGAGTCTGTATATATGACCACATGTCATACATACAGACTAGGGTTTCCATGATCGTGGGCTAGGGTTTCCATGATCGCAACTGCCTCTGCCTGTTAGCCTCATGGATTGTGTGGCATCCCTTGCTGCAAAGCCGGCGCCTGCAGTGTGATTTAAGGGATCGACTGAACCATCCATGAAGTAGGTTTTATTACCCAGAGGAGCGATGGCTGCAATGACTCTCTCAGCTTCTGCCCTTAGACTTGGCATGTTGTATTGATTCTTTCTCCTTGACAAGCTCATAACAGAGAACTCGATCAAGGTTCGCGCCCACGGCAGGGCTTCAACAAAGTCAGGGTGGGGGGAGTCCATGCCCTTAGCAAGAAGCTGTTCTTTGAGCTGATAGTGTATCAACGCCCTGGCTGTGTGAGACAGCCAGGAGTTGTTTGCAAACAGCTCGTGATCTTGTTCTAGGTGTCTGAGTATTTTTTGTCTCATGTTTGTGTTCCTGGGAGCTTGAATGACCTATGAAAAGAAATGAGCTGAGATTAGATCAATTTGTGATTCCAGGGGGAGGGCCTTCGTCCACCTTGGGGCACCCAGAATGATTCTTGCAGCTTCATTCTGAACTGTCCAATTTTTCTCTTAATTTTGCCTTTGCAGTAATCAGGGAGACAGAAGCATAGTCCATAATGGGACGGATGCCATGTACATAGAATGATCTTAGTACTTTATGTCTGGCTCCAATGTGTCTCCCAGACATGGCTCTCAAGACAGTCTTGCTTTGGTTCGGTCAACCAAGTACAGGACCTCCTTCTTAGTGGAGAGGGTCCGGTCAATCATTACCCCAAGGTATTGGAAGACCTTTTTCCATTTTCCATTGGAGTCGGTTTAATACCATTCTCTCGGTCGTCTTGCCCAGACAGCTGAAGAGAGAGATGGGGCGGTAATTCCCTGGCTCCTTTAGTTTTGGGATGGGAACTATGATGGCCCTTTTCCAGCTCTGGGGTAGAGTGGAAATTTCCCAGGACTTGTTGATGAGTTGCAGAAATGCAAGCTCATCTCCCAATCCTAGGTGGGAAATGATGGGGTATGAGATCCAATCAAAACCAGGGTCTGTGCAAGAACTGTTTTTGTAGGTTTTTCTTAGTTCCCTCAGAGAGAAAATAACATCTGAGTTATCAGCTGCTCTCTCTCTGATATGAGCAAGTCTGCCTGGTTGTAGGCGTTGTTGGTTTGCCCTCAATTTGGCTGGCAGTCTGTTGCTGCTTGTTCTTGCAGAGAACTCCTGCACCAGTCTGTTAGCTTCTGATTGAGGGTCGTGGTATGTGCACCTTGGGGCTGAGTGGCTAGTAGCTTGCCTGACCCATTACCACAGCTCTGTAAGGGTGGTTCGGTGGTCGAAGGACTCACACTATTCCAGCCACTTTTCCTACCTAACTCTCATGGCAGTTTCCTTGGCATCCCTGACTGCTTCCCTTTGGAGGGCGAGGTTGTCAGGGGTTCTTTGCCTTTGGGAATGTTTCTACACATGTTCACTCTGTGGTTGACTCCCTTAATCTCGGCATGAAAGTACCAGGCGTCTTTGTAACTCCTGGACCATAGCCGGGTTTTAGGTATAGTCTGTGAGGCTGCTTGATTTATGGCACTGATAAGTCTGGCTTCAAGCACTTCCACGTTTTCACTCTGTGGGGGTTTGTTGATTCTAAGGCAGTGGGTCAAGGCATTCCTAAAGGCTTGCCAGCTGGCCTTGTAAGTTTTCCATCTTGGATTTGATTGTGGCATTTGGACTGGGCCAGCATCCATGAGGGTAGTAACAGTGCCATAATGGTCACTTGTGACAGTCTCATCGACACACCATCTAATTCTCCCACCAGGGGCCACAGTGGCCAGGACAAGGTCTAGGACCCCTCCCTTTTACATGCATTGGCTCTTGGATATGAGAAAAAGCGAAACTCAAGGAAAGTCTCATGACTATGTGATGGCCTGTCACATCCAGTGCCCTGCAGGGAGCCGGATGGGGTGGTGTGCAATTGAAGTCTCCCCCAAAGATCACTTGATCTTGTGCTACAGAAAACACAGACCTGGCTGATGTCTAAGCTTCTACAGCCAGGCCTGCTGTACACATTGTACAGCTTGAGGGACCCCCAGGCAGGTGAATCTCAACAGCAAGAGATTCAACATCCTCTCCACAGTGTGGTGCATCAGCTATTGCGGAGCAATGGATTGTTGATCTGACCAGGTGATCAAGCCTCTTTTGCCAGCGGGGCTTGGTAGCATGAAGAACATGTCCTGAAAGTAAAACATCCCCTCTTTAAATGTCTCCGGGAGCTACAAGTCAATGTTAAAGGCTGAATCACCTCACAGAGGAACTCTAGTCCGCAACTCAAAGAGGAGGTTCCGGGGCAGGACCCCCAAGTGGTTTTCCGGAAACCGCGAGTGCATTTATATAGTGTAAGGAAGGCCTTTTAAAATGAGGATAAAAAAAATTACGTGGATAGTTAAGGTTTAGCTAACTCTGAACCCCCATAAATCCAACCGTTAGGTTCGGTTTTGTCAAGAATTAAAGTCGCACGAATAGTTTCCCCGTAAAATTCAGTTCGTTACAACACGGAAGGGAAAGGTCTCACCCCCCCTTTTCCTTTTTGTTTTTTTTTTTTTCTTGTAATATTAATTTTTTGAATTTAATACACACAGATTTAAAAAAGACCATTATTTTGATTTTTAAATTTTTTACTTTTTTTTTTTATCGGACTCTACCTTTCCCGAGGGGGAGGAAAAAGAGGGCCATTTTTTTTTCTATTCGCTTAAATACATAGAGCCAGATTAAAAGATAAAAGAAGTTCTAACGAAATGAAGCGGATCCGTTTTTCATTGTTCCGTGATCCCGTTTTTTTTCCCTGTGTCTGTTTTCCTTGATCCCGCTTCTGTTCCCGTTTTTCTGTGTTCCCTGTGATCCGTGTCTGTTCCTGTTTCTGGTTCCTGTATCCCGCGTTTTTCCCCGTGTTGTTTTTCCTTTGGATCCCGTGTCGTTTCTGTGTTCTTTTTTCCTGTGTCCCGCGTCTTTTCCCGTTTTTCTGGTTCCGTGATCCGTGTCTGTTCCTTGTTCTTGTTCCTGTGACCCCCGCTCTTTTTCCCGGTTTCTGTTTTCCGGGACCCCGGTTGTTCCTGTTTCTGTTTCCGTAAACCCGCGTTTGTTCCCGGTTTTTCTGTTTCCTGTGCCCCGTTTTCTGTTTCTGGTTCTGTTTTCCTGTGATCGCGTCGTTCCCGTGTTCTTGTTCCTTTTTTGATCCCGTGTCTGTTCCTGTTTTCTGTTTCCTGTAAATTCCCGCGTCTGTTCCCGTTTGTGTTTCCTGTACCCCGTGTTTTTCCCTGGTTCGTTTTCCCCTGTAAACCCCGTGTCTTTTTTCTGTGTTCTGTGTTCCTGTGTTCCCGCGTCGTCCCGTGTTCTGTTTCCTTGATCCCCGTTGTTCCCGTGTTCTGTTTCCCCTGTGATCCCGCGTTGTTCCCTGTTCTGTGTTCCTGTGATCCCGTGTCTTCCCGGTTTTTGGGTTTTCCCCTGTGCCCCCGGTCTTTTTTTCTTTTCTGTTTTCCCTGTGATCCCGGTCGTTCCCGGTTTCTTGTTCCGTATCCCTGTTTTTTCCCTGTTTTCTGTTTTCCTGTACCCCGCGCTTTTCCCTGTCTGTTTTTCCTGTAAATCCCGTGTCTGTTTCTGTTTTCTTGTTCCTGTATCCCGCGTTTTTCCCGTGTTCGTTTTTCCTTGACCCCGGTCTTTTCCCTGTTCTGGTTCCTGGATCCCCTCGTTCCCGTTTTTTGTTTCTGTGACCCCGTGTTGTTTCCTGTTTTCTGTTTCCTGGACCCCCGCGTCTGTTCCCGTTTTTCTGTGTTCTGTGATCCCGGTTGTTCCTGTGTTCCTGTGACCCGCGTCTGTTCCCGGTTCTGTTTCCCTGTGACCCCCGTGTCTTTTCCCCCGTGTTCTGGTTCCCTGTGACCCCCGGCCTGTTTCCCGTGTTCTGGTCCGTGTCCCGTTCTTTCCTTGTTCCTTTGATCCCGTGTCTTTTTCCTGTGCCCTGTGATCCCCTTCTTTTCCCTTTTTCTGGTTCCGGATCCCGTGTCTGTTCCTGGGTTCCGTGACCCCGGTTTTTTTCCCTTTTCTGTGTTCCTTGACCGTGTCTGTTCCTGTTTTTTCCCTGTGACCCGGTCTGTTCCTATTTTCCTGGATCCCGTTCGTTCCGGTGTTCCGTGATCCCGCTTCGTTCCCGTTTTCTGTGTTCCTGTGATCCCGGCGTCTGTTTCCCCCCGGTTTTCTGTTTTTCCTGGGGCCCCGGTCTTTTTCCTGGTTCCTGTGACCCCGGTGTTTTTCCCGGGGTTTTCCTGTGATCCCGTTCTGCCCCCGTTTTCTTTTCCTGTATCCCGCGTTTTTTCCCCGTGTTCTGTTCCTTGATCCGCTCTTTTCCCTTTTCTGTTTCCTGTGATCCCCGCGTCTGTTCCCGTGTTTTTGTGTTCTGTGATCCCTATTTCTCTGTTCTATTTTTGGATTTGTTTGAAATTTTGAAGGGATAAAAAAAAAAACCCGTCAACAATGTATCTTCCTATAACCCAGAGGAGATACTACTTAGTTTAACAAATAAAAAAAACATCGAAAAAAAAATTAAATAAAAAAAAAAAACAAGAAAAAAAAAAAAATATATATTAAAATAAAAGGACCTTTTAATTATTTACAAGTGGCGACCTTGCCAGGATCTAAGGGAATCTCTGGGTTTTGGTGGTAATTGTCTTTTTTTTGGGTTGTTGCTGTTTTGTTGTTTTTTTTGTTCCTTGGGGCCCGGGAGCAAGTTTTGGACCCCAAATTTTTATTTCGATCCATTTTATCGATTAATTTGGGAAATTTGTCTGCAACGACTATGGTCCCAAGAGTTTTGGGTTTAAGGATTCTTGGCTGTGTTCCGGTTGTGATGTCCGTGTCAAGATATCGCTTGGTGCAGATTAGGGTTCCTCAAATTTTTTGGGCACCCGTGTTTAGTAGCTGCTCGTAGATCCCCTTGGTCAGAAAGGAATTTAGTAAATTTCCGTTGCCATTATGGGAGATTTTTCTTTTGATACCTGAAGCACAGGGGGAGACTTTTGGACTCTCGGGGGTGATGTTGCCCAAATATGTATAGTCACATCGATTACAGGGAAGAAAGAGTAAGAAAGAGATTTTGGAAAAGGCAAAGACAAGCCGAAAAAGGAAAAAGAAAAAAATTAATTAAAACGGAAAGAGAACAAAAAAAAAATGGAATAGAGTTGGAATTATTCGGGCCAATAAACAAAGGGTCTTTTTCTTGTGGTAGGAAGGAACATTAGACCACTTTTCCGTGTTTGGGACGGGGAGGATTATCTTTCCCCACCCAGTGGAAATTTTAAACGGGGTTCTTCGTTTACGGGATTAGTTTTACTTTCTCCCCCTTAGGTATCTTTTAACGGTAAGGCTTAAGTATAACCCTTTTTTCAGAAAAAATTTCGATGATTATAGCATTAAAATTTTTTCTCTCTTGAAAGGATTTATAAAATTTCCAGATCATTTCAAAACGAATTTAATCTACTAAAATCAAGCGGTGAAAAATATCACAATTTTCTTTTTACATCTAGGCCCCCTTTTTGAGACTGGATAAAGGGTCTAGTGTACCAAGCTTCTTTTCCCTTGATCCTCAATTTTTGATCATTGTCTCCTCTCTCTCTCCCCATTAAGAATGTTCATTAAGGAACATAATGTCGGTTCCTAGAATTTGTGTGGAGTAGCGATACATGGGCTTTAGCCCACAAGGGTTTTTCCCGCTATCAAATTTTTGATAGGGGTAGAAAAATTTACTCCTAAACCCCCCAAGAATTAAAGCAGAATTGTAAGTTAAAGTTTCATTTCTGTGGAGAGCCCGGGGCACATTAAACCCTTTTGTCCCGGGTTTAAAAAAAAATCCCAAAGGGTTTGGTTTTGCTTTAAAAAACCCCCTTAATAAAAAAATTCATCTTCTGGAACGGTGAATGGAAAGTGGGCTTTTAAGAATTTAAGAGACACGGGTTGTTCTTGTATACTTTTCTCTGAGATTTACGCAGATGCTGTTTTCCTTAAATGTTAAAAAGGTTTAAGTTGCAGATATTTAGGGAGAGTTAAATCCTTCCCCCAGGAAGGGGTTTTTATTTGGTGTTTTTACTTTGTTGGGTGGGCTAATTTTTAAGGGCACCCATTAAATTTGCAATGTGCTCATCGGAACTACCCTGGAGTCCCCGGCTTAAATCAATCCATCCTAGGGAAATTAAAAATTAGCCGCATCCAAACTAGGGCCTTAAAGTAAAAACGCATCAAACCATTAGTATTACCTGAAGTGGAGGCTTTAGAAGGACTCCCAAGAATTTGCTGATTTGCAAGTTAACTGACAATCACTGGGTATTATCCGAGAAAAAGTAAAGTCGGGTAGTACAGACTTAAAAAGGGATGGCAATGTGTTTAAATAAGAATGTCTGAATGGGCTATTATACCGGACTTGTATATATTCCAAATTCCAGGTAAGATGGGCACTTAGTCTGCAACCCTATAAATTTAGACTTGTACATGTAGCTGGTCGTGATAATGTGGGTGCCGATCTTTTGAGTAGATCGTGCTAGTCTTCTATCTATCAGAGATAGATTCTTAAAGGGGAGAGTTGTGTGAAGGAATGGCCTATTAAATGAGGATAAAATAATTACGTGGATAGTTAGCTGTTTAGCTAACTCTGAAGCTCCATGAATCCGAACCGATTCAGGTTCGGTTTTGTCAAGAATTAAAGTCGCACGAATAGCTTCCGTGAACGTTCAGTTCGTTACTAACACGGAACGGTTAAGGTCTCATCCCCCCTCTCCTTTTTGTTGTTTTTTTCCTTTAATATTAATTTGAATTCTAATATCACACTAGATATTAAAAGACCATTATTTCTGAGTTTAATTCTTTACATTTTTTTTTTATCAGGACTCTACCTTCCTCGAGGGCCGGAGGAGGAGACGTCCATTTATTTTCTATTCGCTTAAATACAGTAGAGCCGAGATTAAAAGATAAAAGAAGTTCTAACGAAATGAAGACGGATCCGTGTTCATTGTTCCTGTGATCCCGCGTCTGTTCCCGTGTTCTGTGTTCCTGTGATCCCGTGTCTGTTCCCGTGTTTGTGTTCCTGTGATCCCGTGTCTGTTCCCGTGTTCTGTGTTCCTGTGATCCCGTGTCTGTTCCTGGTCTGTTCCTGTGATCCCGTGTCTGTTCCTGTGTTCTGTGTTCCTGTGATCCCGTGTCTGTTCCCGTGTTCTGTGTTCCTGTGATCCCGTGTTCTGTGTTCCTGTGATCCCGTGTCTGTTCCCGTGTTCTGTGTTCCTGTGATCCCGTGTCTGTTCCCGTGTTCTGTGTTCCTGTGATCCCGCGTCTGTTCCCGTGTTTTGTGTTCCTGTGATCCCGTATTTCTCTGTTCTGTATTTATTGTGATTGTGATTGTAATGTTGAAGGGATAATAAATAAATCCGTCACTACAATGCTATCTTCCTATAACCCAAGAGGAGATTACTACTTAGATTAACAAATAAAATAACATCGAAAGAAATTAAATAAAACTAAAACAAGATCCCCCCCCAAAAAAAGATATATATATATAAATATAAATGGACCTTTGAATTGTTGATCTGACCAGGGTGATCAAGCCTCTTTTGCCAGCTGTGCTTGGTAGCATGAAGACATGATAGCCTGAGAAGTGAACAGTCCCCTCTATTAATGTCTCCTGGAGCATGACAATGTCAATGTTCCAAAGGCTGAATCACCTCACAGAGGGAACTCTAGTCCTGCAACTCAAAGAGGAGGTTCCGGTGGCAGGACCACGAGTGGTTCCGGCACCGCGATGTGCTATTTTATATAGATTATTTTCATTTTTAAAAGTCACTGTAAATATTTGGAAACTTCTCCTCCCAGACATACGGTGTCGCAGTTCATTTCTTCGATTTTGTATATTGTCAATAGTGAGAGAGAGAGAGAGAGAGAGAGGGAGAGAGAGAGAGAGAGAGGGAGAGAGAGAGAGAGAGAGAGAGAGAGAGAGAGAGAGAGAGAGAGAGAGAGAGAGAGAGAGAGAGAGGTGCGAAGGTATGGTCCCACGGAGTAATAATAATGATAATAATGATAATGATAATAATAATAATAATGATAATGATAATAACAGTAATAATGATAATGATAATAATAATGATGATAATAATAATAATGATAATAATGATAATGATAATGATAATGATAATGATAATAATGGCCGTGATAATAATAATGATAACAACAACAACAATAACAATAATGATGATAATGGTGTTATAATTAATAATAATGATAATAACATTAATGATAACAAAGCTACTGCTACTTTTACTACTAATGATAATAATAATAAGTAATGATAATGATAATGATAGAAATAATAATAATAATAATTATTAGAATGATAACAATAATAATAATGATAATGATAATGATAAAAATCAGCGCGCATATGTGAGCACGCGCGCTGATTTTTCATAATAATAATAATAATAATAATAACGATAATAATAATGGTAATGATAATGATAATAATAATATAATTATCATTATGATATTAGGATTTTTATCATTATTATGATAATTATCATTATAACCAGTAACAGTAATGATACTTAGGAGGATGATTTCTATAGAACCAGTCTGTTTCTTCAAATCCATTATTACCATTATCATCATAATCAACTGCTATTATTATTACTATTGTCATTGTTTTTTATTATGATTGCTATCATTATTATCATTATTGATATCATTATAATTGCACTATCATTAATCGTTAATATCAATATCATGGTATTGTGATTTACCATTATTATTATTGATATCATTATTATCATTGTATTATCATTATCATCAATATCATGGTATTATAAGTTACCATTATTATTAATAACATTAGGATTTTCTGTGCTCTGTGCGTTCACTTGTTTGTTTGTTCGAGTGGGTTCTCGGCAGCGACGATGCCCCTCTTACGAAACTTGAAATAACTGCATGTTTGTGGAGCTGCAGATAAGGTCTCTTATTGGTGGGATTCAAGTGTGATGCTGGCCCAAAGGAGTATTTCACATAAGGGTAACAGAAAAGACAACGCCTCATCGCCCTAGCTCCCGCATCCCAGAGGAAATGCAACGTGGTTATCCAGATTCCAGGGGAGCCACTGACAGTCTGCAGCACAGCATTCCCGACGATAACATCTACCTCCTGACCACTGTGCTTTCCATAGCGCAGAGGATTCTTGCTCAGGGTAGAAAAATTATTATCATAAACTGGGTCCCAGCCACAATGGCCAAATGGTACTCAGATGCCAAATGGTACTCAGAGCAACTGGAACTCTCTGCAACAATTTCTAGAGGTGCCGAAGTCATTCTTCACAGAATCAGACTAGACTACCACTGTGTATAGGAGATTATTGAAACCGTCGATCCTGCTGACAGTTGCAGCAAACACTGTGGCCACGCTATTACACTCGCAGATGTGCGAGCACACAATTTTTGAGACATGGGCCACTCACCGCAGCCGCCGGGCAGGTGAGAAAATTGTAGCATTTGCTCACACCGCAGGCTGGCTGGATTATGAGGATAAAAAATGATACCGGCCGCCACGGCAAACATACAGTGATGACGAATCAACTCAGCTCTAGCTAGGCCTTCGCAAATCTCACCGAATTGAACTGAACCAAAGAAAATATGATCATGGACGCTGCTATTGCGCTTCGCACTAGAGATCTGGCATTAATCTTTACTATGGCATTAACTTTTATGGCGCCTACAGAATACGCAAAAAAAGTGTCAAGAGAGGATCGGAGAGAAATAACCTTTTTACCAAAATCAGAATGAAAAGGGTAATGTTAATGATAATGATTAATGATAATGGTAATAATGATAATCATAATGGCAAACATAATGATAATGATAATAATGATAATGATAACAGGAATGAGTAAGATTATTATTGTTATAATTTCAATGATAATATTAAGAGCAATGGTAATAACAGTGATAATAACGCTAATAAGAATTATGATAATATTGATGATACTGATAATGGAAATAAAAATGATCATAATAATAATAAAAGTAAGGGTGAAACAACAAAAACAGTAATAATAATGATAATGATGATAATGATAATGATAATGATAATAATATTAATAATAATAATAATAATAATAATAATGATGATCATAATGATAATAATAACGATAATGAAAATAATACTGATGATAATAGTGATAATGAGGTAACAGCAACAACAATACTAATACAATTAACAATAATAATAGGGATGATAATATTGATAATAGTAATGATAATGATACACATAATATTGATAATAATACCAGTACTAATAAAGATAATGATTATCATCATAACAATAATGATAATAACAATAATAATGATGATGATAATAATAATGACAATTATAATTATTATAATAATGATAATGATACTTATGCTGATATAACAATAGTAATAATAATAACACTAACAGTAATGGTAACAAAAATGTGAATGACGATTATGATGATAATAATAATAATAATAATAATAATAATAATAATCATTATTATTATTATTATTACTATAATCATAACTGTAATAATAATAATAATAGTAATAATAATAATAATAATAGTAATAATAATAATAATAATAATAATAATTTAATAATGATAATAATAATAATGATAATGATAATGATAATAATAATAATTATAATGATAATGTCAATAATAATGATAGTAATAATAATAATAACGATAATAATAGTTACAATAATAAAGATAATAATAATAATAATCATATAGATAATAATAATAATAATAATAATAATGATATCAATAATGATTTTACTACTAATGATAATACCTACTAATAATGATAATAATGATAATAACAATCATAACAACTACAATAACAACAGCAATAACAACAATAATAATGGTGATGATAGTGCTACTACTACTACTACTAATAACAACAGCGATAGTACTAGTACTACTACTTTTGATTATAATGTTTATAATAATAACAACAATAATGATGATGATGATGACTATGTTCATGAATTATTTATATACATTTACATTAGTGATTGATAATTATGTTATAAATAAGTATGGTAACGATAATTATAACTGATGATAGCAATGATAATGATTACAAAAATGATAGTTATGGGGATAAAAAATGATACTTGATTCAAATGCAAATCACTTTATCTTATTACTTACAAAGTTTATTCTATTTACATGGATGGTAACAGCAGAAATCGGTTTA
>NC_051403.1:30592139-30598505 GCF_015228065.2 Penaeus monodon
GCTTCACCTCCTTGGAAATTTTCTTCAGTTTATCTTTCCGGCCTTTAATGTCTGGTGCCATGTGTTTAAAGCTTCCAATTATGTCTCTCTTTAGTGGCATTCTTGTTCTGTCCATTAATGGGGTTTGCACTAATGATAGGCCCTCTCATTCACATTCAATCACATTCTTTTTCCAAATCTTCTTGTTCCTCTCAACTTCGCTGTAACTCTTTCTGTGTGACATTCTGAGCCAGCCATTCAATGGAACAGCTTGAACAACACAAACTTCACCAATTCGATATGGTAGTGCATGTATGAAATTGAGAACAGAAACAGAAACTCCAGAATTCTGGGATGGCTTAAGGCCTACAACATATCACTAGTTGAACAAAACAGATTTCCCCAACTCTACAGTCTACATGGCTTATACAGTGAAAGTGAAACAAACTCCAGGATTCTGGGAAAGCTGTAGGCTACAATATATCACTACTAAACGAGACAGATTTCCCCAAATTTACATGACTTATAAATTGAAAGCAGGAATAGAAACTAAAATTCCAGTAAATTATGATGGCAGTACAACTTATCATTGATCCATTTTCAGTCAAACTGACTTGTAATGGACCTTGTGATAACTTAGCACGGTTTCGCATTTCATATCATTGGCTGTAGTGTGTATTTAATATTTTTTTGTTTCGGGGAAACTTTTTTAAAAGAGTGTTGAAAATGGAGTTTGGTTTCTTCAATTATACCAAAAAGTTCATCTAATCATGATGCAGGACTTTGATTTTGGAAAAAAAAGTTTAAAAAGTTATAGCCCCTATATATATATATGTGTGTGTGTGTGTGTGTGTGTGTGTGTGTGTGTGTGTGTGTGTGTGTGTGTGTGTGTGTGTGTGTGCGTGTGTGTGTATGTGTGTGTGTGTGTGTGTGTGTGTGTGTGTGTGTGTGTGTGTGTGTGTGTGTGTGTGTGTGTTGACACACACACACAAATGTATGTACACGTATATAAATATATATATATATATATATATATATATATATATATATATATATATACATATATGCATATGTATATAAATAGATAAATGTGTATATATTTGTGTGTGTGTATATATATATATATATATATATATATATATATATATATATATATATATATATATATATACAAACACACACAAAATGTATGTACACGTATATAAACTTTATATATATTCATACATTAATATGTATATAATAAATAAATGTGTATATATATGTATATATGCACACACACACACACCACACACACACACACACACACACACACACACACACACACACACACACACACACACACACACATATATATATTATATATATATATATATATATATGTGTGTGTGTGTGTGTGTGTGTGTGTGTGTGTGTGTGTGTGTGTGGTGTGTGTGTGTTTTAGTGTGAACATCATTTATGTAATTTATGTTATCCTATTACACCTCATATTCATCTTTTATTGTGCTTATCTTGTGAAATCAAGGTGAATCCTAAAAAACACACGAGCCTGTCAGACCATGCTTAGCTTTTTTGTCTCTTCTTTTTTTTTTTACCAACCTCCGCTGGCCTGTCCTGATGTGCAGGGAGTCACATAGTAACAGAGAACCACTTGCCGGACATCTCTCTAGCTCTCAACAGTTATATATGCGCAGGCAATGCTCCTGTAAGCCAGAGATCCGAGGACGGAAGACTGCAACGGGGCATTGACCTGACATATTAATCAGGGAGACGAAGGTACCCTTTTTAAATAATTTGTATTGTGTGGCATATTTTTTTGTGTGTATCCGGCTCGCTGTGGTACACCAGTGTGACATTGTAAAGATAAGTGTTGTGTTTTGTTTTAAGGAATATTAATATTACAAAAGTACAACTGTTATATATGAGCAAAGCCAAAATATAAGTAAATGGTTTAAAATGTTCATGTTATTTTATGTTACCTTTTATTCTTATTAAGGGGTTGTGCCCAGGCTCCCTTTTTTCATATTCGTCAGTTTCACAAGTACACAGTTTTTAAAATGGCATCATAGAAAACGAGGGCTGTGTAAAGGAAAACGGGGCAGCCTAGTGTTTGGAAAACTTTCAATGGTTTTAATGCTCAGTTTTATGTTATTTTAGTACTTTTTCTTTTTTTTAGTCCTAAACTTTTATTTTTATTTTAGTTACAATTTTTTATCCCTGGCCCCCGTGCCTTCGGAGGGTTTTCTTACCGCTCGGCCCGCTCCGACACGAAAAGCCCCATCAGTAAATAATAAGCATTGTGGTAGTTGACTCCCTCAGGGTCACTTCCCGCTTACTGTAGGGTTGCATTCACTACAACCTGTTATTTTTGGTGGACCTAGGGTGGGATAATTATTGGTAATGACTCAATTTCCACAATAGTGTAACTTAATTATTGCCATATACTGTGTACCTGTTATGCCGTCGAATTATTTAAGGTCCCCTTTATGTCTTGTGCTTGTTTTGTGAACAATTTCATTTTTTTTTTTTTCTGTAATCGGTCTTAACACGGTCTCTTTGCACGTTTTCTTTGTTTATAGGCCAGTTTATATTTCGTAGTTTTATTTGTGCATTAGTGCGTTTGTTTATAAATTACTGTTTCATTATTCGCTTTTATTTTACAATTTATTTTTTAATTTTAGTTTTACTGTGTATTTATCGTCTCCTGTGCGTTATTTAATTTTATGTTTTTTGCGTTTGTATTATTATTTCCCTTGTACGTTTTCTGTCTTAATTTAAGCGTTCTTAACATATTTTTTCGTTCTCTTTATCTTAAGTCTAGTTTAGTTGTGCGTCTATCGTGTTTTAGGGTTCTTTAACGTTTTACCGTTCGTCTTTAGTTTTGCTTTTACTCCGTTTTATTTGCAGATTTATTGTTCTTAAAGTTTCTCAGCATACTTTTTCATTGTTTGATTCTTTCTTGTTTTTATTTGTGCGATTTATGCGTTTTCTAAGCAATGTTTATTGCTGTTCGCTTTCGTGATAGTGTTTTATTCAGTTTTACGCGACTTGTCTCTCTTTGTACCGTTTTATCGTAGCATTTAGGTATTTTACGTTGAATGTGTTTCGGTAGAGGTTTACTTGTAAGTTAGTTTTAAAAGTGTGTTTTACTGTATACATAAGTTTTAAGGCTGCGTGATAGAGATAGTTTGAATCCATAAATCGTTTAGCTATACGAGTGTTTAAAGGTTTTTAATCTTTTGACATTTTGGAATCGAGATTTAGTATTGCATTATCTCTCGAAGTGTAATTGTGAACTATGGGAAAGAGTAAAAAGATATTTCAATATTTCAACTGTAGATCAGAGTAGCACCATGCTGCACATGGCAATCAGTGTAAATCTGGAGGCACCTGCTCCAGACTCCAGACCTGAGCCTCCTCATGCGCAAGACCCTCAGGTCTCCCTCAGATCGAAACTGTATCGGAGGCGGCAGGCCCTCAAACGTCATCACGAGAGGTTTCCTTTTCACAATATCGAGTAACAGATGAAGCCAATCATCTTAGCCTGAGTATGTTTGACGAGATATGATGCGTTTTGAGGCTATGTCTCGCAATATTAAAGTTCAGTTTGACGCTATGAGAGAGGATGTCCGTGAGAACAGGGATCGCCTGAATGGGATAAACGTTTTGTGACCAAGGTGCCGCGATTTTCAAGACACGCCCATATGACGTGATTCGATCCCGCAGCGCCTGTCCAGAGACCCTTCAGCTCCGCAACCTATGTCCCCTATTTCATCCCCTGTCTTAGTAATGCCACAGTCAGGTATAACGTTGTTCAAGGCTGAAGTCCCGCTTCTCAGCTCTTGCAGAGATCGCAAGAGCTGGAGGCGTGGATAAAGCAAATTAAAAATGTCACGCAACCATCCACAGGGGAAACAATGTACTAGATGGCGCGAGTCATGTGCCGAGGCATGACTGAAGCGTATTTGATGGAATAACGGACTGGGTAGTGTTTAAAGGAAAATTAAAAGAACATTTTCGGGGTTTTGGGTTCTCCACATGATTATTTTACTCTGTTGTATCAACAACGCATGATGCCAGACCAGAGCCCGTTTGACTTTATCTGAACTTACAGGCTGCAGTATTACAAGGCGAGAGAGATTACCCGAATGCCATTGGTGATCTAGACATACTAGCCCGTCGGGTTTTCTTGCGAGGTGTACCCAGTGGAGGAGAGAGGCTCTAGCAACACGAGATGATGCGCCCACTGATGAGAGGCTGCAACCCATGAATTCTCCCGAGCCCGATACGCCTCCACGAATATGAAATAAAACCAAAAATATAAAAAAGGAGCATGGGCACAACTCCTTAATAAAAATAAAAGGTAACATAAAATAACATGAACATTTTAAGCCATTTACTAATATTTCGGCGTATTATAACAGTTGTACATTTGTAATATTAATATTTCTTAAAACAAAACACAACACTTATCTTTACAATGTCACACTGGTGTACCACAGCAAGCCAGATACACACAAAAAATATGCCACACTACAAATGATTTAAAAAGGGGTGCCTTCGTCTCCTGATTAATATGTCAGGTCAATGCCCGTTGCAGTCTTCCGTCCTCGGATCTCTGCTTACAGGAGCATTGCCTGCGCATATTAACTGTTGAGAGCTAGAGAAGTCCGGCAAGCGTTGTTCTCTGTTACTATGTGACCCCTGCACATCAGGTCAGGCCAGCGGAGGTTGGTAAAAAAAGAAGAGAGAAAAAAATAACTAAGCATGGTCTGACAGGCTCCTAACAGGCTCGTGTGTTTTTTAGGATTCACCTTGATTTCACAAGCACAATAAAAGATGAATATGAGGTGTAATAGGATAACATAAAATTAGATAAAATGATGTTCACACAAAAACTCGAGCAGATCAAAATAAAAGTAAATAAAAGCGTTATTAGTCATTAAGGCGTTCTCGCCTTAATGACTGATACCTGGCGGGAAGGGTGAAACAAAGTTGTTTACCCTGAGGTGACCCGCAAACAGCTGGGGATGCTTTTAAAGGCATATCGTTCTATTTGTTTATTTGCTTACATTTAAAACATAGAAAAATATAGAGTTCACTACAGCGTCGCAGGAGTTGCCAGAACGAGGTCGCGAGTGACACCGAACTGCCTCAGGAACTCCGGCTACGGATTTTTCCTCGCGGTTAACTCCTGAAGCCTTTCATCTTACAGATTGCCATAAGGCAAGGATAAGGCCCATTTGCGAAGCTTAGCCTCGCCCGGGCTATGCCCATGAGGGGAGCCCGGCCTGTGTCGACTAATGCCGACCCACTCACATGTGTCAGCTGGTGCTGACTCGGCTGAACCTAGTTCTTACTCGCCGTGGTGCCCAGCCACAGCAGTAACCTCCAGGCGACAATTGCAACTTCTCGCGCGTCGACACGTTACCACTATACTAGCCCGGAGGTTGCCATAAGGCACTGGATTGTTTTGTATAGAGTGGACTCCCATAGCCTTTGACCATACACGGACTGAACTACAAAGTAGCAGTCGGGCACCACTATCGTATCTAAGTAAGACTGACTCAATATTTGCAAATCCATGGTGTGTGCATATGTAAGCGGGCATTCATACACACAATACGTGCGTGTGTGCATTCATACACACACATGCATGTGCGCATGAACACATACATGGATTTGCGAATATTGGATTAGCCTTAGATCCTTAGATATTGTGTGTGTGTGTGTGTGTGCCCGACTGGCTACCTTGTGGTTGCCGTTTGCGACCTCGTTCTGGCAAACCGTATCGGTCTATGCCGTTCCTTTGGATCTGCGTAGAGAGGGAACCTGCTGCATGGGCAAGAGCTTGCCCCTCACATTCTTTCGCCCTGGCATTGACAATAATGCCATAGTCGATAGATATATATATATATATATATATATATATATATATATATATATATAGACATATTATATATATATATATATATATATATATATATATATATATTATATATATATATATATATATATATGCATCTGTATAAATAAATAAATAGACACACACACACACAAAACACACACACACACACACACACACACACACACACACACATATATATATATATATATATATATATATATTATATATATATATATATATATATATGTATATATGTGTGTGTGTGTGTGTGTGTGTGTGTGGTATTCATTCATCTACTTAATTATTTATTTATTTGTTTATACGATGCACACACACACACACACACACACACACACACACACACACACACACACACACACACATATATATTATATATATATATATATATTATATTATAAAATTTCATAAATATAAACATATATGTGTATATATACACACACACACACACACACACACACCCA
>NC_051403.1:30603605-30621105 GCF_015228065.2 Penaeus monodon
TGGGATAGAGTTTTTAAGATCGAAGACAGCGAGAGCTTTTGCCTTAATGTGTAGAATATGTCTCGCCAGGACATTTTGGAGTCAAAAATGACACCTAAGGAATTGCCAGAGGAACGGCATTAGAGTGGAGTTGCATATAAGAAGGAGTGGGGGGAGGGACCTACACATGAGCGGAGAAAAGGATGGAGAAAGATTAGAGGTAGAAAAAGTGGAAGCCATGGTGTGGCCCAGGAAGATACTGATGAGATTGCAGATTGAAGAAATTGGTAGAGATTTGGTATGGATGTGTCAGAGGATAGAATGGTTGTAAATCATTCAACATACAGTGATGACCGGGCTCCTGGTGGTAAAAACTGAGGACAATTCATTAACAGCAAGAAGGATAAAGTGGTACTGAGCACCACTGCTTGTGGGACCACCCTTCGATTTGAGGAAAGAAAAGATCGATGTGGCCGGGCAATTTTGACTGAAGTGCGTTGGGAGAGGAAGGACTTTAGAAGAACCCAAGTTTCCACGTCTGCCTAGAGAGGACAAATTGTTGGAGAATATGGTACCGCCATGTCGTAGTCATATGCTTTTTCTAGATCAAAAAAATAGCTAGTACGGATCATGGCGTGCAAGTGCAGATGTATATGTCCTCAAAATGAAGCACGGGGTCAGCTGTGCTTCTGGCATGCGAAACCGAATTGGGAAGGAAGGAAGAGAAGATTGTGAGATTCAAGATACAAATTAAGGCGGAAAGTTCACCATTCACTTAATAATTGTAACAAGCAGCAGTTAGGCGAGGGGGCGATAGTCTTGAGGGAGGGTACCGATTTATTGGGTTTCAGGAAGGTAAGAAATAAGAGCTCTCGCCAATGAGAAGGAAAATTTTCTGATGTTCCATATGCTGTTGATAAAAAATTTTAATAGGAAGGATAAGGAGGAAGATGGAGTTGCTGGAGCATAGGTAGTTGAATACCGTCAGGGCCTTCATGAGGTTGCGGCACGAATGTTATGCAACATGAGTTCAGAAGAAGAAAAATGGGCATTATAGGACTCAGCGGAGGATGGAGTGATGGTAATGGGGGTTCGTTCTCTGGTGGTCTTAATAGAAGAGGAAGTGTGGAGACAAGGTGAGAACCACTATGACCTGCTGAAATAATCACCCAGTTCATTAGCGACTTGGAGAGGGATCAGAAAGAGGTTATCTGAATATGGAGGACAGGGGCAGGATGGGGGGGAAATGTGTGCCTGATAGTTTAGTGATTCTGTGCCAAACATTTGAGATAGATGTAGAGGATGTAATTTGATGAAACCATAATTTCGCCAGCTATTTGTTTTTACTATCCAGATGTGTACAACGAAAGATAGGGAGAGCTTTTAAGAAGATAAAGGGTGATAGTTGATTGGACGTACCTCTCTTGTAGCGGTAACTGTTCCAGGCTGACACATTTTAAGCGAAGTGCTTAGTGCAATCAGAATCCACCATGGAACACATTTTGGAGGTATATGGTCTCGGAGGTTTGAGGGAAAGCTGTAGTGCAAGCTCTTAAGACTGTATTTGTGAAACACTGTATAATTTCTGAAATGGAGGTGAAGGGAGGATGGAGGAGTATGACTAGCAGAGAGTGAAGTGAAAATATTGCAGTCGGCTCTATCAACGCACCAGCGTGGGGGAGTTAGGAAGTGGTAGTATGAAGTAGAGAAAGGAGAACTGGAAAGTGGGTCATATAGGGGAAGTGGTCTAGACTGACCAGTGGCAAAATCTAAATGAAAGAGGGAGCATAGAGAGAGGTTCACTGCATGAAAAAGATTTGCGTGCTGTGTATCAAAGTGTGTGGGTGATCTGAATTTAGATAGAAGTCAGCTGGGGAGAGGAAGCGCTCTAGAGATTCGGAATGGGAGTTTGTGTAGGGAAATTCCCCCAAAGAGTGTGGTGGCAGTTTAAAAGTCACCAAATGAGGAAAGGTGGTGAGTGGGAAATTAGATTTTCAAAAGCAACAAAGTCAATGGGGTGTGGAACAAAAAAGAGGAGATGTTAGACTGAAATCCTGTGATCCCACAATGAAGGAGATACGAATAAACTGTTGCAAGGGACAGGTTTGAAAGGGAGGTGTGACATAAGGTGTGTTTGAATTGATAAAGTAGGACGAGACATAAAGGGAATGTGGGGAAGAGGACAAAATGATAATTGGGATGGTATTGGGGATGTGTAAGTAAGGTCTCTTCGAAGGCATAGCAACTAGATGGGTTATAAGAGGAAAGGAATGCGAAGGTCAGGTCTGTGGGAGCCGAAAACCGCGAATATTCCAAATGAAGGAAGGGATATTTTAGTGATCAGAGTTGTTGTACGCGTTCGGAGATTTTGAGGGGCAGCAGCTAGAGGGTGGGATAAAGGATTAAGAGGTCTGAGATGGGAGGGGTGGTGGAGTTGGTGTTATACTAGGAGGGGTAATTAGGAGATGGAGGGTCTGAGAAGGGGATACTTGTGGACATAAGGATTCACGTGTGTATCCAGGAGGGAGTGGAAGGGATAGAGGGGATGGTGGGAGGGTAATGTGGGCCGGGTTGGGGGAGGGGGGGGGATGGGCTGTGTTGGGAGGGTGCGGAGGATAGGGTGTTGTCAGGGGGGATATCGTTAGGAGGGAGGATGGATATCAGCAGTTACTTGGAGTGTGGAAGGAGCAGGAGTCGTAAGATTTGGAGGTTGAGTGTCCAGTTTTCATTAAGTAATTTTGAATATTTTCAATAGTTTCTTCTGAGGTGTTGGTTGTGGAGTTTTGGGGGATAAAGGATTTCTTGTGAGGGGGGGAAGAGAGGACTGGTGTCTCAAGCATAGGGGCAAAGGAAGGTTGGGGGTGATTGTGTGGTAGGGCGAAGAGGGGTGGAACGTTTGTTCTGTCGTTACGGGTAGTGCGGAGGAGGGAGAGGGGAAGGTGTGGGGTTGTAGTGGTGATTGGAAGTATCTGTAGTAGAGATTGGAGTGTCTGGATTTAGGATGGCAAAAGAGTTTGACTGGGGAAGATAGGAGGTAGAAGAGGGGGAGTTAGATGTAGGGGGGGTGGGTTTAGGAGAAGTGGTAGAATGAGCAGTATTACTGGAGTAAGGAGTAAGAGAGAAACCACGTCGACGTGCTTCCTGGTCTATGGCTTCACGTAGTGTGAGTCAAGTTGAATCTGGATGTTGCTACCTCAGACTCAAATTTATAGTGGGACAGCCCCTATTAAAATACATTATGGGGGCCGCCACAGTGGCACATGTGCATGATTGTGCGAGCAATTAGAATCGGGTATAGCCAGGTTGGGGAACATAGGGGCATCTGGCGGTGGAACGGGCAATGTTTGGGGTGTTCATAGACGCCAAACAATTTTTGGCACTGACGTGGAGGAGGTGGTATGGACGAACAGGGAGGGATTTCCTCCGATGTATACCTTAAAGGGATAGGTCATGTTCTAAGGAAGGTAATTTTGGCTATGTTAGTGGGTTGTCTTTCGATGAACTCTGGGGGGAAGGAGTAGCATTGGTACTTGATGTGCATCATAGTCTGTGCAGACAGGCAAGTAGGGCTTCTCCAACAATCTGACCAATCTTGTAATAGATTGGCTAGTTTGCTGGGAGATTGAAACCTGTTACGGTGCACGGATTGAGGGTAGGATGGGGTTCTGCAAGGATGGGGTTACCTATAGGTCCAGTAAGTTTTGTAATGCTCATAGCTGGTTTTAGGATTGTTAATGTGACAAGGACGGGAGCGGTCGGGTCGGCTAAGGAAAGAGACTTAACTACTTGTTTTGGAGGGACATTGTTGGAAGAGAAGGAGTGTTGTCAGAGGATTTTTTTTTTTTTTTTTTCTTTTTTTTTTTTTTTTGGTTTTTTTTTTTTTTTTTTTTTTTTTTTTTTTTTTTTTTTTTTTTTTTTTCCTCCCTCGCCGTTGGGAGATGTGGGAGGGATCACGAAAAATGCGGTTCCCATTGGCTGCGCTAAAGAGAGTATTTAACGATTGTTGTAGAGATAGGGGGGTGGTTAGTAGAAGGGCGGGGGGTGACGAACATGGAGTAGGTCGAGGGAGGGTAGTGTATGGAGAGGTGGGCAATAAGGCTGTAAGGTATTAATAAGGGAGGATGGGGTGGGTGATGTTGGAGGTTGTGAGGGTAGAGGTGTGTAGTGAGCATGCGGGAAGAAGTGGAACTGTTCAATTTAATGGTGATTGTTGGCTACTGTATCGTAGGCATGATGAGGGGGTAGTTATTGCAGTGTTCGGAGCCGGTGGTCAAAGGAGAGCATGGGGTCAGGGAATAGGATGGGTTTAAATAGTTGGGGCTATTTGATACAAGGGGCAAGCTCATTGCCCATAATAGTGGGGATATGTCTTTCATTACTGGCCATGTAAGCCTGGATTAGTTGGGGATAAAAACCATCCACCCTCAGGGTCCCCTTGAGGGTTAACGGGCTAGATAACAAATTCAGGGGAATACGTGGCCCCATGGCTCCATCAGGCCGATCAGGACTGGCCACAAAGCAGCCTTCATCCTTTCAGCACGCCTCTCAAACCTTAGGAGGTGGATATCAGAAGAGTTTGGTGAAAGGGACAGAAACGTAAAAAGTGGGAAGGAAAAAAAAAAAAGACCATGCAAAATTAGTTGAGTCGAGGGCTGAGTCCCAAGGTTGGGGAGTTCCCCATCATTGGGTCCCAGTCTCCGCCTCCTAAGCCCCCCCACGACAACAGCGGGCAAGGGATTGGGGGGGAGTTTAGGACTAAAAGAACGAAAAAGAACTAAAATGACATAAAACTGAGCTATTAAAACCATTGAAGGTTTCCAAACACTAGGCTGCCCCGTTTTCCTTTACACAGCCCTCGTTTTCTCTGATGCCATTTTCAAAACTGTACTTGTGACACCTACGAATACGAAATAAAACCAAAAAAATATTAAAAAGAAGGATCCTGGGCACAACTCCTTAATAAGAATAATAGGTAACATAAAATAACATGAACATTTTTAGACATTTACTAATATCTCGGCTTTGCTTATATATAACAGCTGTACATTTGTAATATTAATATTTCTTATAACAAAACACAACACTTATCTTTACACTGTCACACTGGTGTTCCACAGCGAGCCGGATACACACAAAAAATATGCCACGCTACAAATTGTTTAAAAAGGGGTGCCTTCGTCTCCCTGGTTAATATGTCAGGTCAATGCCCCGTTGCAGTCTTCCGTCCTCGGATCTCTGGCTTATAGGAGCATTGCCTGCGCATATTAACTGTTGTTAGCTAGAGAGATGTCCGGCCAGTGCCCTCTGTTACTGTCTGACCCCTGCACATCAGATCAGGCCAGCGGAGGTTGGTAAAAAAAAAAAAAAAAAAAAAGAGAAAAAAACTAAGCATGGTCTGACAGGCTCCTAACAGGCTCGTGTGTTTTTTTAGGATTCGCCTTGATTTCACAAGATTAGCACTATAATAAGATGAATATGGGGTGTAATGGAATAACATAAAAATTACATAAAATGCTGTTCACACTAAAACTCGAGCAGATCAAAATAAAAGTAAGTAAAAGCGTTAAAAGAACATATTTCATCTCGCCTTAATGACTGATACCTGGCGGCAAGGGTGAAACAAGGTCGTTTACCCTGAGGTGAAACCCCAAAAAGCCCGGGGATGCTTTTTAAAAGGGAAAATTGTAAATATTTCTTTTTTTGTTTTTCATTTAAAACATCCCAAAAAAAATGAGTTCACACATCCCTCCCGAGGGCCCGGGGGGGCGTAGCTGCCCGGGGTACTTTCTTTTCTCGAGAGCGGGGCGATGGGCCCTTTTGTTGCCCGGGTTTCGAAAGTGGTTTTTCAGCCTAGACCCCCAAAGGAAAAGCAGCCGCGATTTTTGGGCGAGGACTTGCAATACGAAAACCAAAGACTCGAAAGGGTTTCTTTGGGCTTCAGTTGTGAATAAAAAAGTGGGAAATTTCAAGGCCACAATTGGCTCTCTGCTCATTATTCTGTGGGGGAAAAAAAAGATAAGTTTTGGCTGTCTCAAAAAAAATCATATACACAGGGAAAAATTAATATAAAAAGCCCCCAGGCTTAAAAAAAAAATATTACAAAGAAAAAATTTAGGGGGCACCAGTTTAAAAAAAACCCCCAAAAAATCATCGAGGTTTTTAAAATTAAAAAAAACTTTTTATTTACACAAAGGACAAAGATTCATCAACTAGTTTATTGCTCCATTGCTGGCTCTGGGTTTTATCCTCGGCTCCACTTTTTGGACACGATTTTTTTGACTCCACAATCCTCCTTTCCGCGGAAAAGGGTTTTTTAAATTTTTCGGGGCGAAGTAGGCTTTTATTTTTATTTTCCCTGGACCCTTTCTTTTTTCCCCCCTCGGGTTTTGAACGTTTTCAGACGATCCCGTGTAAATTTTATTTAGCTGTTCCCTTTACTCGAAAAGGTCCTTGCCCCGTGGGGTGAAAATTCTGGGGTTTATCCTCCTCCTCGGGTTTGGCTTTTTACTTCCGGATCACACAAAGTCTCCCACGAAATGGCTGAAAAAATGCCGGGGTGTCTTGTTTTTAATCCGCTTTCCACCTTTTTTTTTGCGCGTTGCCCACGCCGGGGAAAAGGGGGTTTTTTTTGGCAACGGAAACTCTCTCGGAATTTAGTGATGGACCCCCCACGAAGACACCTCTTTTCCCCTTTAGTTTGGGGGGGGGAAGGTCCGAGGTTTCCCGTAAGGAGGGGAAAGGGGTTTGGTTTTTTGAAAACTTTCGGTGGATACGGTTTGAGTGGGTAAAGGGGCACTTTCGGTTTTAAATTCGTCCCCTCGTCGAGCTGCCCCCTCAAATTTGACGGCCCCCGGGGGTCCTTCACAACTCTGTTTTTCTCTCTCAAACCCTTTTTCCCTTTTTCCTGAGGAAAGGTTTGGGGGGTCGAGAGTTAAAATTTTTTGCTAGGATGTTTTTAAAAACCCGCGAATACGGCATTGGAATCAGGGGCCCCGATCAGTGTTTGAAAAAAAAGCGTTTAATTCCGAACAGCGTCACAAAGTTTTTAGGGTGAAAGCTTCGGGCCCCCGAAAGGGCGTAACGGTTTTTGGGAGGGGAATTAATTTTCAGGGAATCCTGTGGCAAGATAAAGGGCACGGTAGAAAAATAAGGGTTCCCATTCAGACTAGGCCCAGGCGGTTTTTATGAGGTTCCCAAAGGGGAAAATTTTTTTATGGGATGGGCAATCAAAGGTGCATTTTGAAGTCCTTTCCCCTCCGTTTGGGCAAAAACCTTTTGCCGTTGGCAAACCCCGGCAGGATGGACGAAAGCGGCGGGGGGCTTGCCCGCCAAATTTGTTGAAAAATATAAAATTTATGTAGTTGCTGATAAATTCTTTTAAGCGCCTGTGGGGGAGTGTTTTTTTGCCAAAGCTTAATGGCTAGGTGTTGGAGGGTTTTTAAGGGGTGACTAGCGGTGTATCACACGGTCGGGGAGTCCCTCGAAGCCGTTTAAAATAAACCCGTCTCTCTTTCAAAGTCATCCCGGGGGGAAACGAAGTTTCCCCTGTGGCGGGGGGCTCTCTCAGCTAAGAAAAATTTTATTAAATGACTCCAGGCGGACTTCTCCCCCGAGCTCACGGACATCTTGTTGTCTAGTAGTGTAGCGTTTCCAGGGAAAACAGACAGGGCGTGTCCCCATCAGGCCCTAAAACCCCAGCAGGGATAGCTCCTCAGCAGGATAACATCCTCGGAGGGAAAACATCCTCGGCAGGCATAACATCACCCCGGCAAGGGATAAAAATTCCCCCCGGCAGGCAAACATCCTCGGCAGGCATAAAATCCTGGCAGGGGATAACATCCTCGGCAAAGGGAAAAAATCCTCAGCAGGCATAACACCTCTGAAAATAGGTTTCGGGGGGAAAACTAAAAAAATCTTTGAACCCGGGAAATTTTAGTGTTCCATAAATTGAAACAAATTCGTCGGGCTTCGTCCGAGGAAATTTAGGTTTTATCTGACAAAACGGACGACGGCCAAAATCCCAAACCCGCATCCCCCCGTCTCCTCTGGGGTGTTTTTGGGGTCACGGCCTCCCAAAGGGCCCGGGGGTCCGTTTTCAATTTTCTCGACAATGGGCTTGCACGGGGGTAAATTTACTTGCCCGGGGGCAAATTTTAAATTTAGCGTGCGTCGTGTTCACCCAAACCCCGACTCAGTGGGAATGTTTTAGCGGTCCTTTACTGGGTCCCCACCAGGAAAAGAGAAGTCGGCGGCAGATGGTGCAATTTCAAAATCCTTTTTTTAGACAGATTGGGGGACCCTTCTTTTATAAAACTTTCACTTCTCGGGGGTTTCTTCTGCAAATTTTGGTCCCGTGGGAGTGGGGGACCCCCCCGGGTCGATGTAAAGGTACTGATAGGGTTCCCATGAAGAGTGGCGAGGGCCAGACGGAATGTTCCGTGAAGGTCCCCTTTTTAAATTGCATCCCAAAATTTTGCAAATGCCTGGTTTTTCAGGTTTATGGTTTTGTTTATACAATCGGGAAAGGCCAAAACGTCGGGAAAAAAAATCCATTCCGGGGGAGTATTTGCCCCGGGAATTTTGGTTTTTGACCCTGAAACCGGTGCATAAAGAGGTTTTCGGGGAAAGGGGACAGCGCAGCGGGACGCCACCTCTTCTGTCACCTCCAAACCCGAGACCCCCAGATGCCTTGCAAGATACGATGGCAACTATGGCATTACGTGATTGAAATTCTTGCAGGTGGTTTTGCCTTGATTACGGTGATAGCAGACCAGTGTCAATGAACGCCATCACGGGAACCTCATTAAAAAATTACCTTTATCAACGGTCGCCCTCGGTAAAGCCTCGTATTCACTGCTTGCAATGCACGGTTGCCTCTCCCCGTCGGTCTGCACAGCGACATTAATCCCCTCCCCGTCCTCGACCTTGCGTTGCGGCGTGAGAGTACGTGGGTGTTGGTCGGCAATTAGTTGTGGAGGCGTATCGGGCTCGTGAGAATTCATGGGTTGCAACGCCAGCGGAAGTTGAGCCCCCGCGTCTTCCCTGGCGATGTGGAAAGGCCCTTTCTGTAGTATCCTCCGGGCATTTCGGGGCAAAGTGACCTGGTCTGCGGCAGCGGTAACAGAGCCTCTCATCACGAGCGCGTGCACGGCAGTTGGCAGAAGTATGACCTGTTGACTGATGATAATACAGAAGTCTTCCCTGCACACGTGGACGGGCCTCCTTGGGCCGTGAATCGGGGCGGTACCTCGGTGGTCTTTGTTGCAGGCGGATCTCGTTTTAGGGCGGCAAACTTGTGGCACCAATGGGCTGCTGCGGCTACTGACGACGATTTCCAGACATCTGCGGGGCGAGGAGGGGAAACACCAACACGAAAAATTCCATAATTTTTGGGGCACAATAAACCCAAGCTTGTCAGTGGGCGCATCATCTCGTGTTTGCCAGACCCTCTTTCATCCACTGCGGTACACCTTCCCAAAAAAACCCGACGGGCTAGTTTTGTCTGGACCACCAATGGCATCGGGTAATCTCTCTCTCCTTGCAATACTGCAGCCTGTGGGGGTTTAGATAAAGTCAAACGGGCTCTGGTCTGGCATCATGCGGTGCTGATACAACAAAGTAAAATAGTCATGTGGAGAACCAATACCCCGAAAATGTTCTTTTAGTTTTCCTTTAAATACTACCCAGTCCGTTACTTCATCAAATACGCTGGAGTTTATGATGACTTCAGCCGTGCCTCGGCACATGACTCGCACCATCTGGCACATTGCTTCTCCTGTGGATGGTTGCGTGACATTTTCGATTTGCTTTATCCACGCCTCCAGCTCTTGCGATCTCTGCAAGGGCTGAGAAGCGGAGACTTCAGCCTTGAACAACGTTATACCGGACTGGGGCATTACTAAGACAGGGGATGAAATATGGGGCATAGGTTGCGGAGCTGAAGGGTCTCTGGAAAGGCGCTGTGGGATCGAATCACGTGCCATATGGGCGTGACATGAAGGTCGCGGCACCTGGGTCACAAAATGTTCTATCCCATTCAGGCGATCCCTGTTCTCACGGACATCCTCTCTCATAGCGTCAAACTGAACTTTGATATCACGAGACATAGCCTCAAAACGCATCATCATCTCGTCAAACATACTCAGGCTAAGATGAGTGGCTTCATCTGTTACTCGATATTGTGAGAAGGAAACCTCTCGTGACGACGTTCGAGGGCCTGCCGCCTCTGGTACAGTTTTCGACCTGGGGAGACCGGGAAGGGTCTTGCGCATGAGGAGGTTCAGGTCTGGAGTCTGGAGCAGGTGCCTCCAGATTTACACTGATTGCCATGTGCGACATGGTGCTACACTGATCTACAGTTGAAATATTGCAAGTCTTTTTACTCTTTCCCATAGTTCACAATTACACTTTGAGAGATAATGCAATACCAAATCTCGATTCCAAATTCAAAAGATTAAAAACCTTTAAACACTCGTATAGCTAAACGATTTATGGATTCAAACTATCTCTATCACGCAGCCTTAAAACGTATGTATACAGTAAAACACACTTTTAAAACTAACACAAGTAAACCTCTACCGAAACACATTCAACGTAAAATGCCTAAATGCTACGATAAAACGGTACAAAGAGAGAAAAGTCGCGTAAAACTACGAATAAAACACTAGCACGAAAGCGAACAGTAATAAAACATTAATTAGAAAACGCATACATCGCACAAACTAAAAACAAGGAAAGAAAAAAATGGTAAGGTATACTAAGAAACTTCAAGAACAATAAATTTGCTAGTAAAACGGAGTAAAAGTAAAACTAAAGACGAACGGTAAAACGTTAAAGAACACTAAAACACGATAAACGCACAACCAAATTAGACTTAAAATAAAGAGAACGGAAAAATCTTATGTTAAGAACGCTTAAATTAACGTACAAGGGAAATATTCATAAAACAAACGCAAAAACATAAAATCAAATAACGCACAGTGACGATAAATACACAGTAAAACTGCAGTAAAAAATATTGTAAATACTAAAAGCGAATAATAAAACAGTAATAAATAAACAAACGCACTAAATGCACAAATAAGACAACGAATTATAAAACTGGCCTTAAAACAAAGAAAACGTGCAAAGTTCTGTTAAGACCGATGGCAGTATAATAGAAAACGTACAACAAGAGAAATTGTTCACAAAACAAGCACAAGACATAAAAGGAGACCTAAAATAATTCGATGGCATAACAAGTACACAGTATATGGCAATAATTAAGTTACAATATTGTGGAAATTGAGTCATTACCAATAATTATCCCACCCTAAGCTCCACCAAAAATAACAGGTTGTAGTGAATGCAACCCTGCAGTAAGCGGGAAGTGACCCTGAGGGAGTCAACTACCACAATGCTTATTATTCACTGATGGGCTTTTCGTGTCGGAGCGGGCCGAGCGGTAAGAACCCTCCGAAGGCACGGTGGGCCAGGGATAAATATTGTAACTAAAAATAAAAGTTTAGGTCTAAAAGAACGAAAAAGAACTAAAATGACATAAAACTGAGCTATTAAACCTTTAAAGGGTTTTTCCAAACACTAGCTGCCCCGTTTTCCTTTACACAGCCCTCGTTTTCTCTGATGCATTTTTCAAAACTGTATTTGTGACAACCTACGAATACGAAATAAAACCAAAAAAATATTAAAAAGAAGGATCCTGGGCACAACTCCTTAATAAGAATAATAGGTAACATAAAATAACATGAACATTTTTAGACATTTACTAATATCTCGGCTTTGCTTATATATAACAGCTGTACATTTGTAATATTAATATTTCTTATAGCAAAACACAACACTTATCTTTACACTGTCACACTGGTGTTCCACAGCGAGCCGGATACACACAAAAAATATGCCACGCTACAAATTGTTTAAAAGGGGTGCCCTTCGTCTCCCTGGTTAATATGCCCGGTCAATGCCTCGTTGCAGTCTTCCGTCCTCGGATCTCTGGCTTATAGGAGCATTGCCTGCGCATATTAACTGTTGACAGATCGTTAATGAATATAGTGAATAAGATCGGGCCCGGTATAGAAATTTGTGAAGTACCGAGAGACTGGTTCCTCTGATGATAGTTTTTCACGAAATTTGATTGATTGCTTTCTTGTGGTTAAGTAACCTCTGGATCAGAGGTTATTAATTCCATGACTTTTCAATTTGTTAAGCAGAATTTCAAGGCTGATGCTGTCAAAGCAGAGGCCGCGGTGGCCGAGTGGTTAGAGCATCGGACTCAAGACTGTCACGACGGCAATCTGAATTCGAGGGTTCGAGTCACCGGGGCCGGCGCGTTGGGTTCCCTTGTGCAAGGAACTTCACCTCGATTGCCTACCTACCCCACTGGTGGTAAGCCAGCCCAAGTCAGTGCCGGTCCCAGACCCGGGTAAATAGAGATGGTGACTCGATAAAAACACCGCTCTAAATTGCCAAGAAAATCATGGAATTCCATGATCGCCAACGTCCTTGCGGGACAGGGCACATAAAAAAAACTGTCAAAGCCTTTAGAGAAATCACAAAATGTGGGTTGACTCATTTGTTTTTTGTTAGAGTTATCATAAAATTTGTGTTTTTTAACAACGCTATTTCGGGTGAATAGCTCACTTCTAAACCTATGTTACGTTTTAGATATAAGAGTGAATTCTAGGAATGTGGAAGTAGATTTATAAGACGATAATTGCTCATATCCTGATTCTAAAACAAGTGCTGTAATGACCAGTTTCCAAAGTGATAGGCAGGCACTGATGATTATCGATGTGTTAACGATGACATGGTCATCAATCAATTGCGGATAAAATGTCCTTGATGAATCGGAAAGCAATGGTATCCGCTGTGCATGGTTTGTTCTACTATCGCAGTGGTCTAGAAGTATTTGTTGTGAGTCTTGTTTTGTGAGGACGTGGAGGCAGCTGTATGTTCATACGAGTTCACCATTTTTTGCTAAGTAGCCGTTCAGGTCGCAAGAAGAGGGCTGGGGGGTAGGGCCGCTGCGGAGAACATCCCGTGTGAGGAACCCAAACTGAAGTCAAATGTGAGCACCTTTATTTGCTTCTCAGGCAGCCACGTTTCTGCATTTTAGTTTTGTTTAAATTTTTAATCAGCTCATGACCACGATTTGTAAGCAAGTCCGTTTTCAGCTGATCGACGTTAGTTTTTTCTCAGAATAGCTATCAGTTCGAGAAGTCTGAAGCAGCTGCGCCTTATACTCTACTACGCTTCTTTTCCGACAGGTTTCTGTATAATTTTCGAAGTAAAAGGTGTGCACGTGTGCTTACACTATACACTAGTGAACACATATATACACACTTGTCTATACTTGCACACGCATGTGAACACTCAGGTACACAAATTCTATAAAAAAGTATAAATATTTTCACATGATCTCTCCTTTTCATATAAACATAAATGTACATGTATATACATTTACACACACACACATATACTCAGGTTAGCACACAAAAGTACATGTCTGCATATACTTGTCCATCTATAGACATGTCCATCTATAGACATGCGTAAGGTGTGTGTGTGTATAAGTATGTATATGTGTGTGTGTGTGTGTGTGTGTGTGTGTGTGTGTGTGTGTGTGTGTGTGTGTGTGTGTGTGTGTGTGTGTGTGTGTGTGTGTGTGTGTGTGTGTGTGTGTGTGTGTGTGTGAGTGTGTGTTTTGTAGGTTAGAGCTTCATTTTTTAAAGCTCGGGAACCAATTGGCATACCTTTGTCACAAACAGCCTTTGAAAGACAAATGCAGTTTCTATGGCAATTGCATGATAGTAGTTTGGCTTAAGTTTGGGTTTCTTAAAAGGCCCGAAAGAAACACTGTACAAGTTTTGTTTAGAATCTGCGATGTAGAAGATGACTTTGAAACTCCTACTCTGTAGCTGTTTAGATTTATAACAAATATAAATTAAATATAAATATAAAATAAAAGTTTAGGTCTAAAAGAACGAAAAAGAACTAAAATGACATAAAACTGAGCTATTAAAACCATTAAAGGTTTCCAAACACTAGGCTGCCCCGTTTTCCTTTACACAGCCCTCGTTTTCTCTGATGCCATTTTCAAACTGTACTTGTGACACCTACGAATACGAATAAACCAAAAAAATATTAAAAAAGAAGGATCCTGGGCACAACTCCTTAATAAGAATAATAGGTAACATAAAATAACATGAACATTTTTAGACATTTACTAATATCTCGGCTTTGCTTATATATAACAGCTGTACATTTGTAATATTAATATTTCTTATAGCAAAACACAACACTTATCTTTACACTGTCACACTGGTGTTCCACAGCGAGCCGGATACACACAAAAAATATGCCACGCTGCAAATTTTTTTAAAAAGGGGTCCCTTCGTCTCCCTGGTTAATATGTCGGTCAAGCCCGTTGCGTCTTCCGTCCTCGGAATCCCGGCTTATAGGAGCATTGCCTGCCCCATATTAACGTTGTTAACTAGAGAGATGCCCCGGCCAGTGCCCTCTGTTACTGTCTGACCCCTGCACATCAGATCAGGCCAGCGGGGGTTTTGGTAAAAAAAAAGGAGAAATAAACTAAGCATGGTCTGACAGCCTCCAAACGGCTCGTGTTGTTTTTAGGATTTGCCTTGATTTCACAAGATAAGCACTATAATAAGATGAATATGGGGTGTAATGGAATAACATAAAAATGACATAAAATGATGTTCACACTAAAACTCGAGCAGATGAAAATAAAAGTAAGTAAAAGCGTTAAAAGAACATATTTCATCTCGCCTTAATGACTGATACCTGGCGACAAGGGTGAAACAAGGTCGTTTACCCTGAGGTGACCCGCAAACAGCTTGGGATGCTTTTAAAGGCATATACTATTTCTTTATTTGTTTACATTTAAAACATCGAAAAAATATAGAGTTCACTACAATCTCGCATCCTGCAATACGTTCTGAATATGCCAGGATGTGCAGCTGACCTAGCATTATGCACGAGCTGAAGAGCTACATCTCTTAAAGACCTGGGAATTAATAATTGCTGAAGCACCCGTTCTGGAAGGATTCTAACATGATACAGCAATCCGTCCCTTAATTCGAATTCTTCAAGAGGGAGTGGTTATCTCCGTGTTGGCACCCGTATTTCCTCTAAATACTCCCGGAACTCCTGTCATAATGGATCTCTGCATTGCGCCTCTGCAACTCTTTGAGGGCTCAGCTCCTCATCAATATTTGCAACCTTACGGCTCAGCAAACCAGGAACATGGTGTGATGCACCTAGCTTATATTTCAGCTAATAATTATAAAAAGATAGTTTGTGGCTCCACCTTGTCATTCTGACCAACTTAGTCGTCCTTCGGAAAACATGAACAAGCGGACGATGGTCCGTAAAAATCTGAAAATGGCGGCCATACAAATACGGATTATAGTGACGAACCGCCTCCACTACTGCCAAGGCTTCGAGATCTATTACCGGGTATTTCTTTTCGGCATCCCTCAACTTGCGAGGATAGTAAGCGACTGCTTGTGGCATTCCCTTTTCATTTCTTTGCATCAAACATGCTTCAATAGCTATACCAGAAGCATCGCAATGCAGTTCGAAACTCTCGTTAAAGTTAGGCTTTCTCAGTACTGGGGCTGATGTTAATTTAGATTTCAACTCGGCAAATACTTGCTGTTGCATGGCCTCCCACCTAAATTTAGTATTCTTTCGTAAAAGCTATGTGATTGGAGCAGCAACCGAAGCATAATGATCGATATGCCTCCCAACGAAATCAAAACTAAAGATATGCACCCAGAAACTGTCTAACTTGCCTTACTGTCTTCGGCAGTTTCATATCAGCTATAGCCTCTACTTTCTCGGGATCAGGCAAGATCCCTTGTGTTGTGTCAAGAAATCCGTGAAATTTAAAGGTGTTAACGGCAAAACGAGACTTTTGCACATTGAGCCTGAAATCAGCTTGAGATAGCAAATACAAAGTCTCATCTAAATGATCAAGGTGTTCTTCATGAGGACGAGTATATGGCATGCTTACCTAATACCGGACTCTGAAATGTAGAGGGGGCAGTTGCTAAGCCGAATGGCATCCTCTTAAATTGAAATAATCTAAAGCCATCGCTGAAGGCGGTTTTGGGCCGATCTTTCTCTTCTACTCAATGGTCCAGTATGTGGACCTGGCATCCAGGGCTGTGAACCACTGAGTGCCCGCAGGCTCATCTATAGTCTGACCAAGGCGCGACATCGGATACGCATCTGCCGTAGTAACACGATTTAATCCTCTATAATCGACACAAAAGTGCACTCCCTGTCTTTCTTTTTGACTAAGACGACCGGAGACAACCAGGGTGACATGGATGGCTCAATGACATCATCTCTCAACATCTTTGCGCACTCGTCGCTCTCCGACAGCCTCCATTGCCGTGTTTTTGTCGGCTGACAATCTGCCGTGGGAATCGTATGACTGATCCCAGGAATTCGTCCTAAGAGGACCGCGTATCTATCTATCACATCAAGCAACTGAGCTCGTCTGCCTGAACCCAGATGATGTAAGTCTGCCTTAGGGATAAAGAAAAATACCTGAAGGCATATGACGCGTACACACGTCCATACTCGTGCACGGAAAGATCTGATCGTCATACCCGAAATCTGATATCCCATACTTGGTATCAAAATCATACATAAACCCCTCCGTGGAGCGAGGGTGGACGCCGTCCTTCATCTCGTAAGGGGGGAGACGGAATGCATATGTAGGGGCCGTGGGGGACGTATAGAGGCGGTCCACTACAATTTAACAAAATATCGACATCACCGGAAGTTGAGGCACCCCGTTTCTCCTTTTTTATAGACAGATGACTCCAGATCTCGGGTCCAAGGCTATACAGATGTCTTGCCCCTGTTTCCGTACGTGATCTTTGGGCATACATCTGAACACCTGTTTTTTTGCTTATTGTTTGTAGAGGCATTAATCAGTGATCATCCTGTTTGGTTAATGAATTTATGAATTTATACACGTGTTATACTAATGTTTTTGTTGAACTTGTGGGGGTTATGTGCCCATGTCTATCCTTATTGCCTGTTGCAACTCTTGCGACCAAAGAATTGTATGTTTTGTGATTTGTATTTTATTTCTGTGGCCGAGTAATTTGTAATGCTGAGAGCAAGGGGTGTTACTTTTCTTGTTAATTTATTTATTATTATTTTTTTTGTGTGGCTTCAGAATACCAGTGTGCCCATTACTTTTGTTGCAAATATTGTCCACGCGTGTCTCACATCACACACACACAAAAAAAAAAGAAAAAAAAATTGTACACTCCTAGATTTTTAATGAAATTCTTTGTCTGCTATGACAGCCCTCAAATTCTATGATTGTGTCTGTGCGATTTTGGCGGTTTAGTTGGCTATGAAAATGCTTCGTTTAGAGACGATTTAATTTGAAACCATTTTAATCGAAATTCTTATCCATTCAATTAAACTGATTACAGGAATAGTAGGAAGAAACCGAGAGTCATAATTCGCT
>NC_051403.1:30626105-30628605 GCF_015228065.2 Penaeus monodon
CACACACCACCACACACACACAACCACACACACACACCCCAACACAAACAAAACACATACACACACACACACACCACACACACACACACACACACACACACACCCTTGCCTGACGGTAAGGGTCGGAATTGCTTGCTCTGGGCACTTCGTCGGTGTCGTTCTGTTCTGGACGCAGGTCAATGTCGGTGCAGGCGATAACCGGTAGAGTCCAGGGTACCGTGGGAACCGAGGGTATGAGAAAGGGGGTATATATATATATGTGTGTGTGTGTGTAACCCAGCTTTATATATGTGATGTTACTGAAATGTGTATGCTAATGTTATTCTTTTTATTTGTTGTTATATTCTACATGACTTGTATAATCATATGTATTGTCACATGCCTATATTCCCACACACACACATACATATAAGTATGTCCATTGCTTTACCTGTTTATTAGTCTCTCGTTGCCACACTAGACATTCCTATGTTGTATTGTCTATCCCCTTCCACAAGAGCTATGCATTGTTGTAACATTACCTTTCATCACCAGTGATTGTCATATGTTAAGCACGTGATCTATGCCCATCTTTAGACCTCTGTAGGAGATGACAGGCAGACTCCCTGCGGGGAGCCAAGGAGCAACACCTCGCTCCTTGGCGCAGCCGTACGCCATCATACTATATAATAAAGGAGTCAAGACATCTTGGTCGTCTACTTTACACCCTGAGCTCGCCACCTACCATACTCTTGTAGGGCCCATCATTCCGGCTCTTACAGTGTGTATATGTGTGAGTGTGAGTGTGTGTGTATGTGTGTGTGTGTGTGTGTGTGTGTTTGTGTGTGTGTGTGTGTGTGTGTGTGTGAAATTTGAGAATATATATATATATATATATATATATATATTTATATATATATATAAACACACACACACACACTTACGCGCACACACACACACACACACATAGCTATGGATCCCTTTCCCCAGAAGGAAGAAACAGTTTTGCATGTAACGTATAAGATATACTTTATTTATTGAGATTTGATTGTCACATACATATATGAGATACACAAAGTATTATCAAATTTTAAAGTAAACAATCTAAAACAAAATCCTTCTTGCGAAAAAAGTATATCGAATATAAATGTTCATTTCTATTTGTTCCTCGACCCCCTGAGACCCATCCACGGATCCCAGGTTAAGAGCCCCTGCCGTAGTATGACCCTGTTTGCCTTGTTTACCACAGACAACTTCCTGACGTGGTCCGGTTTACATATATAACCGCGTTGTCTTCATCACTTCTGCAAAAAGCCAATTGTATGAAACATTAACTTCTAGTGGAAGCACGTTCATCACTCAAAAACAGTGATATTGCTAAGACATTAGGAATATCAACAGCTGATGTCACAAAACAAGATAAAATTTGAAAACGGAGAGGATTTGTCGACAAACCTTGTCGGGAAATGTGGAGGGAAAGTGTATCAACTCTTGTTGCATTGTGCACTATCTGAGGAATTTGCAGCTGAGTCACACTATGAGAAGAGCAAGGAAAGCTTGATGATTCAGGATTGGAATGGGCAAAGAAGCATTCACATTGACATTGTCGAAGACTGGAAAAGGTGTTTCTCAATATTTTTACCCTTAAGTTATTCTGATATAACGTTTTACGGTTCTAGAGTAAAACAAAAATGTATTAGAAAAGTCATGCAAAATATGTAAAAAAATATAATAAAAAATAACAATAATAATAATAATAATAATAATAATAATAATAATAATAATAATAATAATAATAATAATAATAATAATATAATAATAATAATAATGATAATAATGATAAAAAAATATTATTATTATTATCAATGATAATAATAATAATAATAATAATAATAATAATAATATAATTCACCTCTACCCTTATCGCACGATAATGTTTGCTACAGAAAAAAATGTGTGTGTGTGTGTGAGTGTGTTTATATGCGTGTGCTTGCGGACGTTCGTGCGTGTGTGTGCCGCCTGGAATAGGATGAACTTAACAGGTAGAACCTGATGTCATGAGGTCCACTATCAAATGTCCCAAATGGGCTTGAACTCGGTGTCTTTTCAGGGAAATCAAGCGACCTTCCCAGGTGATAATTTCTTGTCGACATTTGCAGATGAGGATGCATGGAGCTCTTAGATGTTGAAATTCCTCCTCTTTCGCACGGATTCCCTCATAGATAGCACTTTTTCTCATGGGCAATGAAACAAATAGAATGGGAAATGTGATAAAACAACGACAGTAATGAGGCAGTAAACCTTGCTGGGAGGTCCTTGGGGTCAGCCGTAGCGAAATCAGAATTCTAGTTGCGTGTGCTATCCATTTATAGCAACAAAGAAACAAAAGTGACATTGATAGTTAAGGCATATATGAAGTATTTTAGAGTAATTGCAAGGTAAAAACAAGAGAAAAGAAAAAGTGAGAAATAACGTTTCGTGGATTATATGGAACAAATTTGCTACCATATAAAGGCGACAG
>NC_051403.1:30638605-30648605 GCF_015228065.2 Penaeus monodon
TATAGCTTTGGCCACGACACAGAAAGCTAATTCCGCTACCACATGATAAATTCTAACCTGCCCGTGGTACCGAACCCTCAGTATACTTTTGTGCCGAAACAGGAAGCACGAGATTCCCTCTCACATGCTCCCACGGCCCGTCCAGGGACTCAGCCTCCCCTACAGAAGATCTAGATTCGCCCGAGCCTACCATATATAAGACCCGGCCTGTGTCAGCTATTTATGGCTGTCTCATTTTTTTCTCTGACACTCTATGCTTACCGTGGGATTGACAGCAGGCGCTCCTGCCGCCATGAAGTAAGCATGCGGCATAATCTCTTTACCATCCTGGCAGCTGTTTAGGGGGGGTCCCTGTCTCAGAAATTGTGTGTGCTCACATCTCTGTAAGTAATGTACCAGGGAAGGCGTTCGGCTCGCCACAATGCATTCAACACCTTTCTGCATAGTCAGTTGTCTCTATAATCTGCCATGCGCAATGGTATCCTAGTTTGATTCTGTGAATAATGACTTCGGTACCTCTATTGATTGTTTCAGAGAGTGCCAATACCTGTGGCGTCTGAGTACCATCTGGCCGAGGGGGAGGATCTCGTTTTCTCTCTGTGAAGCTGCAGGAAGAAAGCACGAGCTGTGGCATTACACTTCTGCCCTAAGATTTTTCGGCTCAGTTTTATGATCATGGGATTTGGGGGCATACCCCTGCCGATGTCAGCTAGTTTGTCAGCAAGCTTGTTCACTCCAATGTCTATGTGGCTAGGGGCCCAGTTTATGATTATTCTTCTACCTTGAGCAAGATTTTTTTGTGCTATGGTAAGTCAGGAGGTAGTTGTCTTTGGGCGAGCTGTATTGAAGACAGTCAATGGCTACCCTAGAGTCTATATGTATGACCACATGTCCTTCCCTCAGGGCTGCGTGGGCTAGGGTTTCCATGATCGCAACTGCCTCTGCCTGTAGCGAGGAGGCGTTGTCTGTTAGCCTCATGGATTGTGTGGTATCCCTTGCTTCAAAGCCAGCGCCTGCAGTGTGACTTAAAGGATCGACTGATCCATCCGTGAAGTAGGCTCTACTACCCAGAGGAGTGATGGCTGCAATGACCCTCTCGGCTTCTGCCTTGATTCTTCCTCCTTGACAAGCTCAAGGTTTGTGCCCACGACGGGGCTTCAATAAAGTCAGGTTGGGGGGGGGGGGGGCATTCCATGCCCTTGGCAAGTAGTTGTTCTTTGAGCTGATAGTGTATCAACACCCTAGCTTTGTGAGACAGCCAGGAGTTGTTTGCAAAGAACTCGTGATCTTGTTCTAGGTGTCCAAGTATTTTTTTTCTCAAGCTTGTGTTCCTGGGAGCCTGGATGACCTGTGAAAGGAATTGTGCTGCCTTTAGATCAATTCGTGAGTCCAGGGGGAGTAGGTTTGCCTCCATGAAGCACCCAGAATGATCCTGGCAGTTTCATTTTAGAACTGTCTTCAATTTTCTCTTACATTTGTCTTTGTGGTAATCAGGGCGACAGAAGCATAGTCCACAATGAGCTGGACAGCATGTACATAGAATGATCTTAGTACTTCATGTCCGTCTCCTATGCGTCTCCCAATCATTGCTCTCATGGCAGACCTGGACCCACTCTAAGTCCATTCCTTGGATTCTCAGACTTGTGCCTTGAGCATTGTGTCTCAGAGCCATGGCTTTGGATTTAGCTGCAGAGATCTTTAGTCCTACCCTACAACACTCCTCAGATACAAGGTCCAGACCGTGCTGGGGTCTACTTAGGCAGTGTGCTCCAGTGGAGATGACTGCATGATCATCTGCATAGGAGATGATCTTGCACCCCACTGGGAGGTGTATGTTGAGGATACAGGACATGAAGGTGGTATGTGGTATAATAGTTGATATTGACTTTGGCTATTCTGTTCCTGAAATAGTCACCTATCCACACCGAGCTTTCCTCTGATTCCCTTTTGGATCAGTTTCTCCTGACGAGCAAGAGGACTTGCTAATTCAAAAGCCTTCTCCAGGTCTAGGCACAGATGTGCCAGTCCTAATTGTGTGCTGTGCTCATGCCCTTGTGAACCCATGGAGGTGTTAATTTTCCATTGGAGTCGGTTTAGTACCATCCTGTCGGCCGCTTTGCCCAGACATCTAAGGAGAGAAATGGGGCGGTACTTCCCTGGCTCCTTTGGTTTTCGGATGGGAACTATGTTAGCTCTTTCCCAGGACTGTTGATGAGTTGCAGGAGTACAAGCTCACTTGTCAGTTCTAGATAGGAAATGAGGGGGTACGAGATGCCATCAGAACCCAGGGCTGAACGAGAACTGTTTTTGTAGTTTTATCTTAGTTCCCTCAGAGAGAAGATAACATTATTGGGTTTGGTTGCCCTTTCTCTGATATGAGCAAGTCTGCCTGGTTGTAGGCATTGTTGGTTTGCCCTCAGTTCGGTTGGCAGAATGTTGCTGCTTGTTCTCACAGAGAACTCCTGCACCGGTCTATTTACCTCTGATTGAGGGTCGTGGTGTATGCACCTTCTGGCTGAGCGGCTAGTAGCTTGCCTGACCCATTACCACAGCGCTGTAAAGGTGATTTGGTGGCCAAAGGACTCACACCATTCCAGCCACTTTTCCTGCCTCACTCTGTTGGCAGCTTCCTTGGTATCCCTGACAGCTTCCATTAGGAGGGCTAGATTGTCAGGGGTTCTTTGCCTTTGGAATTGTGTTCTGCATATGTTTACTCTGTGGGTTTGACCTCCTTAATCTCGTCATTAAAGTACCAGGCAGCTTTGTGGACCAAAGCCGAGTTTTAGGTATGGTCTGTGAGGCTGCTTGGTTTATGGCATTGATAAGTCTGGCTTCAAGCACTTCTACATTTTCACTCTGTAGGGGTACTCTGTATCAAAGACAGTGGGCCAAGGCATTATGAAAAGCTTGCCAATTAGCCTTGTCTGTTTTCCAACCTGGATTTGGTTGTGGCATTTAGGCTGGGACAGCATCCATGAGGGTAGTAACAGTGCCATAATGGTCACTTGTGACAGTCTCATCGACACCATATGATTCTCTCCACCAGAGCCGCAGTGGCCAAGGTGAGGTCTAGGATCCCTCCTCTGACATGCATTGGCTCTTGTGTACTGAGAAGAGAGATCTCAGGGAATGTCTCAAGCATGTTGGCTATGAGATAGCCTGCCACATCTGGTCGTAAGGCTCGTGTTCACAGTGATCAGCGCGTCGGTCGTGATCCGCGTCGGGTGTCGCCTTGTAGTGGGCGTGATGTATCCCCGCTAGTTACGGGAGCTCAGACTAGGACAGTTCCCCCTCTTGAAAGCGGCAGCAGAACTTGGCTCAGCACCATATGTGAGCCTTTGTGGATATTATCCCTGGAGCATTTTTTGTTAGCTTTCTTTAACAGGCCTCTTTATAGTCTTATTTCTTTTAAAAGTTGGATAAGTTTCACTTTAATTTTTTTTTATTTTATCTATAACATTCTTGTGACAGGACAAACGAGGATATGTAAACAAGAGTCTTGCCGCCAAACTCTCTCTTGGGTTGCGCTCGTCTGGTCAGCAGTGGTTTGCGGAGCACCCGGCCTCACTGGACGCCTCCTTGGTGTCTTATTGAGTCTAGGAGAGAGAGATAAGAATATTTTCATTGATTACTAGAGGCCAGTTAGGATGCGTTATGTGTATTGTAAACTTTGAGAATATACAGACTGAAGGATCTCAGGTTTTCCTTTTAAGGATTTAGTTTCATTTTATCCTTGTTTTCGTTCTTTTACTTTTTTTTTTTTTTTTTTTTTTTTACTTACTTTTAAAGAAAGAAGTATGGACACTTTAGTAAATATGAAATATAAAAAAGGAAGTGGATGATAAAGATATAATCAAAGAAATAAACGAAGTGAGTAAGACTGAATGAAAAGTGTTATAAATAAAGAGAACACTTATGAACGGGGTTCAGGATCGTGACGAGCGGTTTGTGCAGTAATAACACGCCTTGCTACCAGTTCATAAAAACAGCCCCCTGTTCAAAGGTCACACTCTGCAAGACCCGCGTTGTAGTCTTGTTGCAAAGTAAGAGGTACACTACAGGCCTCTGATGATCGCCACGTCTCTCGTATGCGGAGCACCACCAGCGGTATTCCTGCTGGTGGACGTCCCCGGGACGTCGTGGGTCCCGCTCGCGGCGGTGGTGGTTTTCGTGTCCTCGTACGGCCTTGGAATCGGCCCTATTCCTTGGGCTCTCATGGGCGAACTCATTCCCACTCCTGTGAGATCAATTGGAAGTTCACTGTGCTTCATCACCTTTTCAGTTTTCAGCTTTGTCATTAGTTTCGTCTTCCCGTATTTGCTGGAAATTGGTCTTGGCTTTGCACTCGTGTTCTTTGCTTCTGCTCATGCCATCTTGACACTGTTGCTCTGTGCCTTCTTACCCGAAACTCGTGGACGGTCGTTAAGTGACCTTGAAGATGTGTTTAAACCCACTTCGGGGAATCAAGCATGAGGATAACAGCTACACTTTCTTTTGTTCATAGTTCAATAAATATTTTGTCCTGCTCTGCTTTCGATACTGTAGTTGGCTTACCGTGGAAGAAGGTCATATAACGGTTGCTGCTGGAGTGAGGCAAGCACCACTCAAAGAAAAAAGAGAACGAAAGAGAAAAAACGGTGGTTAAAGTTCACACAGGCGATCAGACTTGTTCATCGCTGCCTTGAATCAAGTTGAAATTATAAGAACAACAAAGAAAAAAGAAAGAAAGAAAAAAACGGTGGTTAAAATTCAGATTTCTTCATCTCTGCCTTGAATCAACCCTCTTAGGAAAAGAAAATGAAATTATCAGAAAGGAAAATAAAACAAAGAAAAATAGAGTAGCACTTGAACAAGAATACTGTGAAACTCCAACGGAATTGGGAAAGGGGGATGTGGAGAATCCCAGAACCTTTTTACAGGGCATCTCGCCCTTCCATCACAGGCCCAAGCGAACACATAGGGATTTGAAACACCCTGATAGGTAGATGTGGAATCTTACGTAGTCTTGGGCTGAATAAGTTCATGTCAAAACTGAGAGTTGGAGGATGTTTCTCAAGCTTCAACTCAGATTATATAGGCAAAATCTGAAAACCCATATACCTTGAAAAATCAGAGAATCAGCCAATGAAAAAGTGATCGGTAAAATCGCCTATGCCAGGGGCTGTCAACCCTTGCTTCGTTCTTTGCCCCTCGAAGGGATATACTTTGTCACCCTCCTATCAAGGCATATTGGAAGAAAAGCAAAGAAGCACCCTTATTGTCAAGGTTTTGGCAGCGAATATGAATATATAGCTATTTTACAGCCTGTTTAAGAAAATATAACAAAATGCAAGAAAATATAACAAAATTTACCTAGCTAAGAATCACGTTATGCAGCATGCTCCATGGCAGATTAATGATTTTTAGAATGTTTACTAACATGCTCTCTCCTCTCTCTCTCTCTCTCTCTCTCTCTCTCTCTCTCTCTCTCTCTCTCTTTCTCCTCTCTCTCTCTTTCTCTTCTCCTCTTCTCTCTCCTCCTCTCTCTTCTCTCTCTCCTCTCTCTCTCTCTCTCTCTCTCTCTCCTCTCTCCTCTCCTACTCTCTCTCCTCCTTCTCTTCTTCCTTCCCTTTCCCGCCCTCCTTTCTCTCTCCCTTCCTCTCTCCTCCTCTCTCTCCTCTCTCTCTCTCCTCTCCTCTCTCTCGCTCTCTCTCTCGTTTCTCTCTCTCCTCCCTCCTTCCTCTTCCTCCCCCCTGTTTCTCTCCTCCTTCCTCCCTTCCCTTTTCCTTCCTCCTTGCCCCATGCTTTCTTTTCCTCTACCTTTCCTCCCTCCCCTCTCTGTTTCTTCACTCCCACCTGTTTTTTCCTTCTATCTATCTTCTCTCTCTCTACTCTCTCTTTCTCCCCTTCTTCTCTCTTCTACATGGTTTACTAATTGATAAAAAATAATATATCCCATTCACTTTAATACATAAAATAACATATGTGTAATTACAATTTATATTTCTGAAAAGCTACTGGAACATTCGAAACAGCTTTTTAAGATAGGAAGTGTTAAATGCCTAGATCACACGACGAGTAATTACAAACGAGCGTCAGCACGCCAATCCCGTACTGTCTAATAGTATGACCATGCTATTTCATGCTTTTATTTTTACTTGGCACTTTTTTTCTTAACCGGATATTATCTACTTCATTTAATATCTACTAATGTATATACCTAAATGCTAAAAGCATATTTAGCTTTTAGCATAAATACAGAAGATGATATTTATTCAACAAATATTTTCATTAGCTCCTGTATTTTCTAATCCTCGCAAAGCTACTGCCACCGGCGGAAACGCGTGGATGCGGGGAGGGAGAGGAGGGAGGGGATGAGCCCCGGCTGGCGTGTGAGGCAAGCGGCAACCGTGCTGAGGAGGAAAGGAAATCACTACAACCTGAAGGTGACTGGTTAGACGTCTCTAGAAGGAAAACATGGTGTTAATGCAGTGACTATCCGTTATCTTGCTTTTAATCTTAGATATAAGTGGCAAGTAATGTATACACCAGGGGTTCCCAACCTGGGGACTATGGCCTCCAGTGGGACCAGGGGTACTTTCTGGGGGCCATAGAGCAATATGACAATTTTGACGTCAAATTAGACTGAATTTTATCTCACCTACAGTACCTACATATAATTATCTCTCATATATCAATAAATTGGATTTTTTCCATAAAGTGTTTTTATTCTATAATTCATAACTAGTAATAATCTGAAAAGATGAGTCACTGAACGGGGCCAAGGAGAATGTTATAAATTGGTCGAAGGCCACAGAATGAAAAAGTTTAGGAACCATTAGGCATACAGCCCCTTTCCCTTCACTTCTAGGTCTGACGTAGCCTATGTATTTTCGTGCTGGCCAAGCGCTGCTCGCTAGTGTGTACTTATCTGGAAAGTCTCCACCAATCATAGAAACAAAACGACATTCATAGACAGTTTATTTGTCCACCTCCACCACCACCGTGTCAGTCTACCAGTGGGAACAGAAATCCTTTCCGCACTTGTGCATATAGTGTTCTTTCATATTTCAAGCAAATATATGTGTAGCTTACTCCCTCCATGAAACCCTGAGAACCTGGATCACTTGACACTAATATTATGCAAATCAGTCAACATAAAAGTGCCATACTTCGTTCCAGAATGCTTGGGAAATGCTTCTCAAATGGCAAAAAGCATAAGATAAACATATAGATTAGTAGTTCTCAAGATGGTGCCACGGGCAAAATGAAAATTCTAAAGTTGCCGCAAAAAGTACCAGGTGCGTTTCGTGTGGCATCACTGAAATGAGTTTGGGAACCACTGCTTTAGATAAAATGCAGGCCACGGAAATTACAACCTGGAAAGGCCTACTAGCTAGCAGATATTGGAATTTTGTAGGGAACTGTCTAGATTGACTTGCTCATGACACACATGTCAATGCGCCGTTATTTTACATTGTTATGATTATTATCATTCTTATTATTGGTATTGTATCTATTCTCTTTTTAATACTAATACATTTATTTTCATTATCATTATTATTATCATCATTATTACTTGCATTATTGCTATTGTTACCATTATAATAATGATAATCATTATCGTTACAATACCCATTTATCATTATTGTCACTATTAGTCAGTATCATTATAATCATTAGCATTACCATGATCATTACTGTCATCATTGTTATTGTTATTAGTATCATTTATCATAATTATAATCATTATTAGTCGTTAGTACTGGTAATAGTATAATCAACATTATTTTCATTATGCAGCACAATCATCATCATCATTATTATCTTTACCATCTTTGTCAATACCAATCGTACTCTTATAATAATAATCATTATTAATGTTTGGTATCATAATCATTGTCATTATCAATATCATTTGTATTGTTTTAGCATTATTGCCATTATCATTAAGATCATCATAATCATTACTGTCATCATTATTAAAATCATCGTTACTTTTTTAGCAACAGTATTGATATTTTCATCGTCACTGGCAATAGTATCATTATTATATACAAATGACAGTAATGGCAATGATGCTGATGATAACGATAAATCATGAATATGGTCTTAATAAAAATGATCGTGATACTGCTGACAACATTGCAAATAAACAAACAAGTGAATAATGATCTCAATATTAAGAAAGGTTCCTCCACACCTTACTGTACACCTCTAGCATCTATATTACGTTACCTTGACTTCCTAAAGAAGCTTACAGAGACCATTTGATTTATATTCTGAAATATATTTTATTATCCAGCTCTAATACCTTCATACAATGTGCATTGCCATGTTTCTTAAAAGGAAATCAGACGAATTAATTCAAATTCCCTGGATGCATGGAATTTACCCCGAAAATTGTGCAGCTTTGGAAGAGTGACATGTTGGTCAATCATTTGTAAATAGTGATATTTGAGGACTGAGAGGAGCTCTTGAGTAGTCATCTAACATATGTGAAAATAAAACGTCAGAGAGAACACTATCTCACTGTTTAATTGATTTTATGAATAGATATGCATTGTAAAAAACAGAAGAAAAACAAAACAAAAACAGTTGTTTCTCATACTGGTGTGTTCCCTTGGCAGAATGTGACGTGTTAATATTGAATTGGTGACGCCCCTGCCTGGTATACGAGGAGGTAAAAAAGTACGTAAAAGGGTTAGAAAAGATTTAAAGTAAAATGCAGCAGTGAAAAAAGATATGGTAATCATTCAAATGAGATAGTACTTGACAAACACTGTGGTAAGTTAGAAACTTGATATGATAAAAATAATACAGGTGAATAAAATGACAAAGAATATATTTATTTTATATTTTCATTTTCATTACATGCATGGATTTCATCGTCAATAATGTTGATATTGCATTAGTAGTATTCTAATTAATTAATAAATGAAATATTAAATAAATGAATAATGGTCTCACAACACTTACTCTGGCAACCTCGGCGTCTTATGGCAGAAAGCTTCCGCCACACTTTACCGTACACCTCTAGGATCTTGACGTTAACTATACATATGGATATATATATATATATATATATATATATATATATATATATATATATTGTTAGAAAAAGCGGCCATATTGAAATAAAAAGTCACTTGGAACAAACATTCAGATAATAACAATAAGGATAATAAAAGCATTTCATATTTTGTGGTAATATCAGATGTAACAAAGTAGTGACCATAATAATGATAATTATGCTATCAACATCGATGATAAGAACGACGGTAATAATGACATAATTGGACGAAAATGGCAAAAATAACATTTATGATTATGGTGAAGAAATTAACAACTGTAATTACATAATAAGGATAAAAATGACCACCAAAAAAAATTAATTTTGTATATACTAATGCAATTCAACAATACTGATGATGAAATTTATGCATGTCACAGAGATGAGAATAAAATCAGTGACATTGACTGTAACAATATTAATACTGATAATGATGATGTTAACAATAATGGCAGACTGCACAACAATAGTGGCAGTGGCAATATTAAGGAAAATTATAAAAGTAATATGATAGATATGGAATAATAATGATGATGCTGACAAAGTACAAAAGCAGCATATTGATATTGACTCAAACACTAGCGAGGTCATATCAATATTGATAATGATAATGACCATCATTATAATAACAAAATAATGTAATAGTGAAGGCAGTTCCTGTTGGGAAGCGGTAAGGACAGTTTATTTACACCTCATGCCTTTATATTTATAATGAACTTAGAGCAAAAATACTAATCTATATGAATCAGAACTAATCTACCTAATATATGATACTGATTTATATTGATTAAAATTGATTTTCGTGATATATCATCACATGCACTGGGTCACACACTTCTACGTTCTTATTTAGACTATAAAGGGAACGTGCATGCAGGTGATATACTCTTTTTTCAATAGTGTTTGCATAACTGTGGAAAGAACAAGACATTACATTAAATAGTGAAA
>NC_051403.1:30658562-30668562 GCF_015228065.2 Penaeus monodon
TCAAAGTGTCATTGAGAAACCCTGGTCTGCCGGGGCCTCAATCGCGCCGCGATCCTTTTGGTATCATGTACACTCTATTAACGAAATGAAAAGTAAATTTACTATGTTCTCATAGTTCTTTTGCTTAGTTACTCTCCTCGGCGGTCTTTCCTTCTCAGATATTGAAGGTAATAAGGGAATACTACACCTCTCCTCAGACCCCAGCTCTCTTTATCACAGGGAAACCTGTATAGAAAGGCCTAGCGGTCTGAAGCGACATCTAAGTGTGTTTTCTTTCTTGTGGTCACCTGGACCTACATAAGCCCCTTGAGGGCTTTTGTATTCGTCTGGGTGGTGTGTTGCTTACCTGTTGCCCCTTAGTAGCAAGGATTGGCAAAAAGGGAGTGGCCCAATACAGAGCTCCAATCCTCTAGTGCACTGGAGAACGCAACCAATCTGCCACTAGGGGGAGTCGAATATAGGCTCCTCTTTACCTCACCTCTCTCTCCATCACCTCACCCCTCATCCCTCACTTCAGTCATATCACTCACCCTGCATCTCCTTACCAGACCCATGAACCTCTGAAAATGGCCAAGATCAAAATTAAAGCTCTCGGTGGTCCCACCCCGAGAGAACGAGAACCCAAGTTGAGCACATTTTCCTCATGAAGCTCAACTATATAATGAAGGTCAGGTTTTCTGATCATGCCATGGCTAAAAGGATTAAAGAAAAGGGGATATACCTCTTCAAGCTATTGTTGCCCCCTGGCAGATTGAGTTTGAAAGATATACGTCCCTTAGGCAATGCATTAATTGCTTTGGCTATGGACACTTAAAATCCAACGGGAAAAAGAACCAGATGTACAGAGTGCGGTTCCAACACCCACTCCTTCAAGGGCTGTAGAAGTTCCATTAAGAAATGCCTCAACTGCGGCAGTGCCAATAGAACATTCACCAACAGTTGCCCTACCCAGAAAGAGGCCATGAAAGTCTCCCAGGAGAAAATTAGGGAGAAAGAAAAGGACAAGGTAACTAAACCATACAGGGCCGTGGCCCAAAAGGCTGTACAGGAAACTGTGCAAGTCACTAATAAAGCAAGTCCGCCAGGATGTCAAGCACACCAAATCAGAACTCTCCATTCACCTGGCCCTCCGTAATGACCTCTCTAAGGAGATTCTCGTGGTCCTCTTGCCCCTGAAAAGGGGCTTCAGATATCATGCCAGGGTAGTGCTGGCAGTAAATAACCTCCCTGCCCTCTGACTCATGAGGCATTCTAAAGGGTGTAAAACCAGAAGATTCAGGCCCAGCCTGAACAACCACAGCTCCAGCCTGTACAGGCCCATGCTGCGGAGCCCCAACCTATGCAGGCTCAGTCCATTGAGCCCCTGTCAGCCAAATCCTAGACACTGGAGCCTCAGCCTGTTGATGGAGCACCATCAGTTTCCAAAAATGTAATACCGGCACCCTCCACTACAGCTTCCTCTCATCAATCAGTGAGGCCAAAAACATTAAAATACCTATTGTGGTAGAACTAGGGGATATCCACAGTGATATCCCCTTGATGCCCCACTTCCTACCCAAGACGTAACTGAACCTAATTGATGCTTCACTGATGATGAGGAGCAAGAGCGCCTCATGGATGGGACTGCTACTTACCCAAAGCACTATGGCATCCAGCTCTTTCCTGAAATCCCCTCTAAGTACCAGTACTCTGAACGATTCGAAATTGGCCTTGAAATAAATAATAAAAGAATAAAGTGGTTAGTAACGAAAAAGGAGCATATCATCATGGTCACAATGAAGAGGCTACATAAACAACTCAAGGAGGGCAACATGCACATCACAGATGACATGACTGAACCCTGCCAAAACATATACACACTAAATAAAGTATACCTCATTGAATAACAACACAAATACACATGGCACACCATACCATAGACTTACACCTCACCATTATACAATACAACATACTACACTGGGAAACACGGAAAATTGAACTGTGCAACACATAAAATAGACATGACCTACATACCATACTCATTAACAGCCATGAGCTCAATAACATCAACCCACTCAAAATCTACTTGTACACTATCAACTCTTCCAACAAATTACAGGAAAGAAGTGATGGCGTAGAAATTGCGATCAGAAACATCTCTCACAAAATCATCAACAACTTTCACTCAAGTCTACTGGCAGTCGAAATAAACACACCGCCAGGGCCCATTATACAAGCGACATTATACATCCCACTAAGAAGACCATACATACCAGAACCTGACATTTTGCAGTTCCTGGGGCATGACAAACCAATATACCTCATGGGAGACCTTAACACAAACCATACTCTTTGGCTGTTACCACACAAACACCATAGGCAAAGCCCTTGTCTCGCTCATACAACAAGGCAAAGTCACACACCTCGGTCCATACACACCAACATATAAAGCATATAACACAGTAACAACACCTGATATAGTCTTAGAAAACGACAGAGCATAACTACACCACCACATCATAACAGACAACGTCACATCCACCTCCCGGTCATCCTAACACTGTCAACAAACCCTGTCATGATCTATAACCCTGAGAATCCTTCAAATATACACACTGGGAGGGCTTCAAACAAGAAGACACAAAAGTAACTGATCCCCAAGGGCAGCCCACACACCCAATAAACACCCATCTTGAACGGTGGTACACAGACATACAGACGGCCAACATCCCCAATACAACATACAATACTATCCCTCACTACAGAGAAACACATCGTCTGAAATAGCTTAAAATACAATGCAGGCATGTACATGAGCACATTCTCATCATGAAGCTCAGCTATATAATTAATGTCAGGTTTTCTGACCATGCCATGGCTAAACAGATTAAAGAGAAGGGTATATACCTCTTCAAGCAGATTGAGTTTGAAAGATATATCCCTCTCAGGCAATGCATGAATTGCTTTGGCTGTGAACACTTAAAAACCCATTGCAAGGCAGAGAAAAGAACCAGATGCACAAAGTGCGGTTCCAACACCCACTCATTCAGGGACTGTAGAAGTTCCATGAAGAAATGCCTCAACTGTGGCAGTGCCCATGAAACATTCACCAACAGTTGCCCTACCTAGAAAGAATCCGTGAAAGTCTCCTAGGAGAAAATTTGGGAGAAGGAAAAGGACAAGGAAACTAAACTATAAACACGAAATTCAAGTAATGAACAAACAGCACTGGGAAACACTCATTTGAAGATTATGTCAAAACACGAAAGATCCCAAGAAATTTTGGAGTTTCTTTAAAATGTTTTTGGGGTCAAACAAATAGACAATCACATACATATACAACACACACAGGCAGAAGGTTGACTCGGTGGAGCCTCTCCACAGGGAATTCTGGCAACAGAATATCCAAATCTTCCCCACCGAGGATGCCTGATTCGACCACACCACAGAGACTGATGTTACAAACTAAATACAACAACATTGGAGCATAAATCTCCTAGAGAATACCATCAGACTAAACACTCCCACAGACACAGTCCCCTTTCCACACCAATCACATCAGAGGAAATAACAAACACAATCAAACGCATCAAAAACACAACACTAAGAGCAACATAAAACAATCACTGAACACCTTCCACCCAGAATGATCAGCAGACTATGTCATACCTTCAATGCAGCACTGCACAGGATATTTCCCTGATGAATTTAAAGATGCCACTCTCACTTTGATACCCAAACCAGGGAAATCCACACATGAGGTGGGGAATTACCGCCTTATCTCACTCCTAGAAGTTCTAGGCAAACTGTTAGAGAGGATAATAACACAAAGACTCATCCCACACCTTCAAAACAACCAAACACACAACATTAGGCAATATGGCTATCGCCCACACAAGGGGAACGAGAGCGGCATCGCCCTCGTTTACGAGGCTGTCACTCTCGGTCTCACTAACAAGCACCAGACAAATGCAATACAACTAGACATCAACAAAGCCTTTGATAAAGTCTGGCAAGACGGTCTCAAATACAAACTAACATAATTACACCTGTCCAGACACTGGGCAACAGGACTGTCACAATATGCTTAGGAGTCGACCTAGGCACCCCCACCTTAGAAGTGGAGTACCAGAGGGAAGCATTTTATTGCTAAGCTATATATTTTAACACCATACAGCAACTATATTTTTTATCCAAACGATATCACACAGATTATCACACACACCCCTAAATCACAACACTTCATGAAGCAAACAACAAAAAGAGCTATACAGAACTTCAATGCATTTGAGCACCACTGGAAAATACAGACAAACATAAACAAATTTAAACTCATACCCAATAGCACATAGAAATTCACAACCAGTCACGTCAACACTAACATTTCATGCACTCACAGAGAAGCATTCTCGGATTTCAGTTCACTAGCACAGCCTTCACAACACACATAAAACAAAGAATAACACAAACTAAAACGCTTTTCATGCTGCACACCACAAATAAAACTCAGATTTTACAAAACAATTGTCAGACCCATTCTAGAATAAACAGCAATCCCGCTGGTTGCAATATCAAACAAACAAAAACTAAGAAAGCAATCGGTAACAAACGTAGCATTACTTTGGGTACACCTGGGCCCTGCAACGCGAACAAGAAGACGAAACATATAACATCTTTTAAAAACGCACAAACACTCACACAAACCATGCCTGGTGGCCCAGAACACTACCAGTCATAGAACACGAAACACCCACGTCGATATATCCACACACACACCGACCTTGAAATGTGACCATGACAATAGGGGTCTTTTTTACGCATCATAAAAGTTAATTCCGGATTAATGTTAATCTAAATTTCCAGTACTTACACAGATGATGCAAGACACACTGCCAGGTGCACGAGTCAATGTGATTATCAGTAATTCTACTGTTTACATGAAAAAACATGTATGTGTGTACTGGCAATTACCATTCACCCTCTACAATATCACATGATAATATTGATTACAAAACGTTTGCTACAGAAGCTTCTCTCCAGCTAACACCGGATATCTCCAATAAAAAAGGAGTTTCCAACCATTGCAAATATGCAGAAAAAGAACCAGAAGAATAAATGTTCCAAGAACACAGTAAAAGCCTCACCAAGAGATGATAATCACCTCTTTGGGAGGAAGATATGACTCTCCTGTTGACTCCTGTAGTCACTGCAGTAGCAACAGCTTTGGGGAGGTCCAATGAGGAGGCGGAGAAGGCAGTCACGGTCGCCATGACAGCAATGACCCAGACTGTTGCAGTCCTGAAAGGGAGGAAGCTGGATACAGACAAGCTACAGACAAGCCTAACAAGAGAAAAGCCAAATCAGAGCTACCAAAGACTCTCCACCTCCCAGTGGATCCATGGATAGCTTGACAAACAGCCCAAGAGCAGATGAAGATCCCTCAGTCAGAGAGGACTTCACAAAGAAGCTGTCAGACTTCAATATATCAGACTTTGAATCCAAATACAAAGTTTTCTCAAATGTAACTAACACCAAGTAACATCATGACACACAATCTAAGCATACTATAGTGGAATATCAATGGCTTCAAAACAAGAATTGCCATTCTCCACACAATAGTGCAATCAAGGAACACTGACATTGTCATACTCCAGGAAACATTAACAGAGGGGACTGTTCGCTTCTCAGGATATCATGTCTTCATGCTGCCAAGCATAGCTGGCAAGAGGGGCTTCATCACCCTGGTCAGAGCAACAATCCTCTGCTCCACAATTGCAGATGTACCGCACTGTGGAGAGGATGTTGAATCTCTTGCTGTTGAGATTCACCTGGCAGGGGGCCCCTCAAAATGTACAATGTGTATAGTAGGCCATCCTGTTGGCTATTGCAGCACAAGACTGAGTAATTATAGGGGGAGACTCCAATCCTGGCTTCCTGTAGGGCACTGGATGCAGCAGGCTATCACATAGCCAATGTTCTTGGAACATTCCCTGAGATCGCTCTTCTCAACAGCCAAGAGCCAATGCATGTCAGAGCAGGGGTCCTAGACCTCACCTTGGCCACTGCGGCTCTGGTGATGAGAATCAAATGGTGTGTCGATGAGACTGTCACAAGTAACAAGTGACACTATGGTACTGTTACTACCCTCATGGATGCTGGCCCAGCCCAAATGCTACAATCAAATCCAAGATGGAAAACAGACAAGGCCAACTGGCAAGCCTTTCAGAATGCCTTGGTCCATTGTCTTAGATGTAGTGAACCCCTGTAGAGTGAAAATGTGGAGGTGCTTGAAGCTAGACTTATCAATGCCTTGGTCCACAAAGCCACCTAATACGAACCCACAGAGTGAACATGTGCAGAGACCTAATCTGAAGGCAAAAAAAAACTGACAACCAAGCCCTCTTAAAGGAAGCCCTCTTAAAGGAAGCTGTCAGGGATGCCAAGGAGACTGCCAATAAAGGCAGGCAGGAAAAGTGGCTGGAATGGTGTGAGTCCTTTGACCACCAAACCACTCTTACAGAGCTGTGGCAATGGGTCAGCCAAGCTACCAGTTGCTCAGCCCCAAGGTGCACACACCACGACCCTTAATCAGAGGCAAACAGACTGGTTCTCTGCAAGAACAAGTAGCAACAGTCTACCAGCCTAACTACCAAGAACAGTTACAACTAGGCAGACTTGCTCATATCAGAGAAAGGTCAGCCAAACCCAATAACTCAGATGTTATCTCTGAGGGAACTAAGAAAAACCTACAAAAACAGTTCTCATTCAGCCCCGGGTTCTGATGGGATCTCATATCCCATCATTTCTCATCTAGGCCTGACAGGTGAGCTTGCATTCCTGCAACTCAACAAGTCCTGGGACACTTCCACTCTACCCCAGAGCTGGAAGAGGGATACCATAGTTCCCACTCCATAACCAAAGGAGCCAGGGAAGTACTGCCCCTTTTCTCTACTTAGATGTCTGGGCAAGATGGCCGAGAGGATGGTACTAAACCGACTCCAATGAAAAATGGGACCCCCACATGAACACCTCCATGGGTTCACAAGGGGCATGAGCACAGCACACAGCATAGCCATTTAGCACTGGCACATCTTTGGTAGTATTCCTAGACCAGGAGGCTTTTGAACTAGCTAGTCCTCTTGCCATTCAGATCTTGATCCAGAAGGGAACCAGAAGAAAGCTTTCAGCTTGGATAGGTAACTATTTCAGGAACAGAACAGCCTAAGTCAGATTCCAAGGTCACAACAAATGCCATTAGAAAATGGAACACCACAGGGTGGGGTCCTCAGTCCAGCCCTTTTCAACACCTTAACATCCTTTATCCTCAACATACTGGACCCTCTCCTTTCATAAGGAGGTCTAGTACCTGGTTGACCAAACCAAAACAAGACTCTGTCATGAGAGAAATGACTGGGAGACACATAGGAGCTAGACATAAAGTACTAAGATCATTCTATGTACATGCTGTCCAGCCCATTGTAGACTATGCTTCTGTCACCCTGATTGCCACAAAACAAAAGTTGGAGACAATTGAAGTGAAGCTGCCACGATCATTCTGGGTGGTACTCAACCTCGTTGTGGAGGCAAACGTTCTCTCCCTGGACTCACAAATTAATCTAATGGCAGCACAGTTCCTTTTAAAGGTCATCCAGGCACCTAGGAACACAGGCCTGAGACAAAAAATACTTGGACACCTAGTGTCTCACACAGCCAGGGTGCTGATAGCGATCTGTTCAAAGAACAACTACTTGCCAAGGGCATGGACTCTCTCTGACATTATTAAAGCCCCACCATGGGCACAAAACTTTGATCGAGTTCTCTGTTATGAGCTTGTCAAGGAGGAAGAATCAATACATCATGCCTAGTTTAAAGGCAGAAGCTGAGAGGGTCATTGCAGCCATCATTCCTCCGGGTAGTAGAACCTACTTCATGAATGGATCAGTCGGTCCTTTAAACCACACTGCAGGTGCTGGCTTTGCAGCAAGGAATATCACACAGTCCATGAGGGTAACAGACAACGCCTCCTCGCTATAGGCAGAGGCAGTTGTGATCATGGGAGCCTAAGCCCACACGTCCATGAGGGAAGGACACATGGTCATGCATCCAGACTCTAGGGCAGCCACTGACTGCCTACAGCAGAGCTTACCCAAAGACAACATCTACCTCCTGACCACTGTGTTTACCATAGCACAGAGGATTCTTGCTCAAGGTAGAAGAATAATCATAATCTGGGTCCCCAGCCACATAAGCATCAGAGGGAATGAGCTTGCTGACAGACTAGCCGATATTGGCAGGGGTATGCCCCCAAATCCCATGATCATACAACCAAGCCGAAAAATCCTAAGGCAGAAGTGTAATGCCACAGCTTGTGCCTTCCTCCTGGAGCTTCACAGAGAGAAAACGATATACTCCCCCTCGGCCAGATGGTATTCAGATGCCACAGGCATTGAGCCACTGGTAGTCTCTGAAACAATCAGTAAAGGTCTTCACAGAATCAGACTATAATCTGCCATGCACAATGGTAACCTAGAGACAACTGACTATGCAAAAAGGTGTTGCATGTATTGTTCCCAAAATAGCCACCAGGATGGTAAAGAGATTATGTTGCATGCTTACATCATGGTGGCAGGAGTACCTGCTGGTAATCGCCACCACTGTAAGCATCAAGTATCAGAGAACAAAATGAGACAGCCATAAATAGCTGGCACAGGCCAGGCCATATATATGGAAAGCCTGGGCGAAGCTAGATCTATGCTAATCTCAATCAATCAAGCATCATCACAAGGTGGTGGCAGCCCACTCCAGGATTAAATATCCAAGCAGTCAGTGGAAGTTCGAGAGAGATGGTGGCAGCTACCTCGAGATCGTTTTTATTCTTCAATACCGTGAGTGAGGATACAAGCCTTGGCCGACTGGATGAGGCGTTGTTTGATACGTCCTGCCGATTTCTTCGACAGGAACTGCAACTTAGCTCTGGCATATGCAAGGTTCCAACTCCAGTCATTTTACAATTGGCTCACAGCTTCTCTGCGATGCTTGTGGCCACTTAAAGAGATACATTTTTTCTCTTTTTTTTTTTCTTTTTTTTTGCCACTTCTACTTAGTGTCCCCTCCCGAGCCAAGGTGAACCCGGCAGGCAATGCCACATAGGGGATTAGTAGTTGGCTGCCTTCAACTCAGGAGAAAGCAGCCTCTAAAGGAGCTGCACCTCTGCATTTTCAGTTCTTTCAACCTCCGTGCATACTATCCTGAACCTACCAGATATGGTAAATGTCAACATTTTGATCACCACATTTCCAATCGTAGGAGCCAGGAATGTTGTGGCGTTTTGCAGAGCCCCATCTCACTATCTGCATCAGTAAACTTAGGGAGGGGAAACTCACCATAGTGAAGTGCCCGACTTGCAGAACGGACACCATGCGTATATCCAGAGAAGCTAAGACATCTTGCTCTTCCGTCCAGAGAGAACATTAGTAAAACAGACAGTCATGACTCACTCAAGCCTCCGTTTTCGGCTGTGACAAAGACCAGAAGTAAGGTACTTCTCCCTTCAAATAACACAGATCACTATGTAGCAGTATTCCAACTCGTAGATACTCAAGCTGCGGTCACTCTCACAGATCACTACAAGGTGTGGGATTCTTGACCACACTTTTACAGATGAGCCTCTCACAGGTAGATAGACAAGCTGATCGAATCCTAATACAGTAATGTAGTTATTAACAACCTCTCAGGCCTTCCAATATCTCAGGTACCAATGTATCAACCTCAGATTCCAATATTAACGAGCTTTCATAAAAATGCACTTGAGCCCCCTTCATTTGCTCCTGTGCAGACTAACTTTCATGGCAAATCCGAGGGCTTGTCACAGAGGAAACACTGTCGGTGATCTTCATCCGACAGTGACAAACTAAAGCACAGAAGCCCACAAAACTCACTTCCAGATGGAACATCACCCTACAGAACTTCAGCACCCCTCGCCTACCGACCACATCGACATTCACTTCCCACCAGTTAGCAC
>NC_051403.1:30673562-30678562 GCF_015228065.2 Penaeus monodon
TTTAATTCTTTACTGTTTTGTCGCGTTTTTCTCGTATGATATGGCATACATTAGAGCAGTATACAATACAATAGTTTGCGCTGGTTTCTGATCGCTGATGAGATTGCCCTCATAAACTTTGGAAATCAAAGAGTTTGTACTGTGACCGCAACATATTTTATTTTGCGTGTATGATGTGACCAGTCGCTATAAAATCAAACAATGCCACGCATAAACAACAAATGAAATCCTCATTGCGGTGATGAAGCAGACTTTGAGGCGTTATCCTATTAGTGGGATTGTTTTGTGAAATAAATGTCTCGTGCGTGCAAAGAAATAGCAGTGACGGATCCTAAGAAACATGGAAATTTCACGCAAACATGGCGCAGGTATTCACTGCCTTATCAAATGATGTAGGCCTATCTGGCACTCAACAAATCTCTCATTTCAGAAATATTCAACAAAGATGAAATTGGATTTTGTCTTTTACCATCAGTAGGAAAAGTCTTGGCGCTAAGGGGAAAAAACGTTTTTGAGGAGCGCTCTCTTGTAATGAACAAGACCAACATAACAGTGTTGGATTGCGTTTGTGGTTCTGTTCCACCATCCATGATCATCTATCCCTGCAAGAGAATAAATTCTATGATGGCAGCTCTACAACCTCGTCCTCGACCCCGGGAAAACGGGGGCCTCTTGGGGGTCTCATATCTATATTCAGCAATAAACCAGCAAACTAAAGCGAAGGTCACACTAGTCTATTCTGTCCTAGGATCCTAGGATCCCAGATAGGATCGCCGAAGTCTGGTCAGCTACAGAGAGGGATGGTCACACTGCATTCAGTGTCCCTTCGGACATTAATATGATATGGCTAACTGTTGCATACTATTATTAAAATAAGATTTTACCTATATTTAAGAGTTATCTATATTTTACATTAGGAATGTGAGGTAAGAATAACAGGATCAGGAAAAGTGAAATATGCATATTTGTGGAGAGTTAATGTACGTAACTTGGGTATTCATTGCTTATTTCATTAATTAATATTCTTTTCACATTACTGCTTTTATAATCCTTATGACTCTTTGACTCTCACTTTATCAAACAAAGCGTAAATAACTTCCGAAGAGAGCTCCATGCTTTTGGCGTGTCGAAGTGGGTTGATGTTTATGTTCGTTAGTCAAATAAACGTTTATCCGAATTATCCATAAGCATTTAATGATACATCATTGTTCGATGCAATATATCTTTGTGTCTAATAATTAAGTTTGTTTTTATCATGATATATATTTTTTTTTTCTTTTATTCTAAGTAATGAGTCTACCAGTAATTATATTATAGTTTTTGTTTCGGCAATATATTTCAGCTCTAGGCAGGGATGAAATACCGACATAGCGTTTTCGCGCTGCGGAGGGTTTTTCATCTCGGATTCGTTTACAGCAAGATAAGCATCCAGTTCTGTAAAGGGATCCCTGCACAGAATAGATAAATGTGACCGGCCCTTAAAACCCCTTTCATTGACCCAGCCAAGCCCATCTCTCGTGTCTCTCATATCCTGGCGACAGCGGTGCTCCCATCTCAAGTCTCGCTTACATCTGGTGGCTTGCGGTGGCCTATCGTTCACAATATCAACTCGTCCCCACTTGTGTCATATTAAAACTTTAAATGTAAGTGCATTCAACATAGTTTAATTTCTTGCCAAATAAAAGATTCCCGAAAATGCGTCTTAACCGGCAAGTTTAACCTATACATATATAAATATATCCATATATATATATATATATATATATATATATATATATATATATATATGTGTGTGTGTGTGTGTGTGTGTGTGTGTGTGTGTGTATATATATATATATATATATATATATATATATATATAATGATATACATGTGTATATATATACATATACATACATATATATATGTACACAAATGTATCTATATATGTATATATACATGTGTATAAATATATACATATACATACATACATATATATGTAACACAAATGATCTTAAATATATAGGATTAATTACAATATGTTTTATATACATATATATATAAGTATATCTATAATATATATAATAAATATATAGATATCTATTCAGGATATCTGATGTGTATATATTATATATATATAGATAAATATTATTATATATATAATATAGATGAGATAATATAACATATATAAATTAGTCAAAAACATGTGGGTGTGCATATATATATATTACTATATATTAGACATATATGTATATATATATATATATGTTATATAATATATACATGTATATATATATATTATATATATATATTATATATATAATATATATGAATTAGATGTATATATAACTATATATATATATAGATTATATATATAGATCTGTGTGTGTGTGGGTATTTATATTTATAGTTCTTGGATAGTGTATCTAGTGTGGTATATGTACATATATACACACAAAGTACTAAAATGTATATAAATTATTCTGTGTGTGTAGTGTGTGCACGTATATAGTCGATTTATATATATATACATATAATATATATCTCTATATATATATAATATATATAATATATATGAAATATATATATATATTTGTTTTTTTTTTTTTGTTTTTTTTACGGTAGTTTTAGTCGGCCGCCGGGGTCACAGCTGATACTTAATTGTAGGTTTGCATGTTGTTGGTAGGTTCATGTTTGAGCCGCCGTGGTCACAGAGATACCTAATTGTTAGTTTCATGTTGTGATGCTCGTGGAGTGAGAACGGGTTAGGGTCCCAGTTCCTTTCCACGGAGGTGAGGTGTACCTTTTAGGTAATCATTCTCTCCATTTTATCGGGCTTGGGAACAGGCAATGACTTGTGCTGGCCCGGCCGCCCAGTGGCTAGGAGGCAATCGAGGGAAGTTCCTTGCCCAAGGGAACAACGCACCGGCCGGTGACTTGAACCGTTCGAACCTCCCTTCAAAAAAGGGGGGGGAAAATTGCCGGTCGCGCCAGTCGTGAGTCCGATGCTCTAAACACTCGGCCACCGCGGCTTAGATATATGTTATATATATGTAGATATAAATAGATATATAAATATATAGATATAGATATATATATATATATACATACATACAAACAAATATATATATATATATAGATAATATATAATATAGATAGATATTATCTATATATTATATACGTATTAAATATTCGCTCGAGTGCCACACGTAATGACACGCACGCATGCGGTGTGGTTGAATTCATGCAATGTTATCATATCTAACGCAGCAATAAACCAGCAAGCAAGATACCCTTCATTGACCGCTCCAAGCCATCTCACGTGTCGTTCATACTATGATGGCAGCAGTGATCAGAACTCTCCACAACGCCCAACGCTAATTCGTACCACTATCTCCTTGCCGATCCACGCCTACTACCGTCAAGCTACTCTTGACAAGTGTACTCCTCGCCTCCCTTAAGACCCAAATATTGCTATAAAGTCCTCTTCTGATCCCTGCCTACCCGCACCATGTCTGCCCTACTACCATGATCACTCACGCCTGTGCTACCCTCCTGACGAAGATGATATGTTCCCATTCTACGCCCCTGCCCTCGCCAATCCAGACAAACATGCCTCGCCAAGTCTTCGCGAACCCTCGTCAGCACAGCTATGAACTGTAGCTAAAACTGAAGTCGCAGTTCTACCTACCACCACAAATACTTCATCATTACAATTAAGTAAGTGTGCCTATTAGTGCCAGAATAACGATTGCCATCCCTATATCCACCCACACCTTACATACGAGTTGCCTTCTTTCAAAGTCAAAGTACACGCCACTCTATGAATACGTACTACTAACTCCATATTACAAAACTTCTCGCTTTCTATCAATGTTATCCAAGGCAACAAACAAATGGTCACACACTCAGATCAGACCCAGACGATACACACCCTTACCTCATACCTCATTCCCCTTAAAATCCCGTAATTGATATAGCGTTATTAGGATTTTCTGTAATTATCATTTTTCCCCCCATTACACAGTTTAGTATAATTATATCTCTCAGAACAAATGATTACCTCGAGTCTATTTAATATTGTTACTATCGGTTCTCTTAATTATTTATATTTATGGTTTCGAATTAGTGAAATCATCTCTTTTTCTCAGTATATGTATGCTGTTCGTAATAATTTCATTACACTTGTATATTCATTATATTTGTGAATACATATATAGCGTGTGTTTTGTAACATCACTAGCTTTCATAACTTCCGCGCTTAATTGTCACTTATTCACACATCTTAAGCTGACCGTGTATTCATGACGTTCTCTCAGAATTTTGATATCTGCCCTAGTAATACGGAATTTATGCTTCTTTAGTTTTAGATGTGCATACAGGCCAATCAACACAAGTCAGCGCCACTACCTCTTCTCGATTTTTTCACCACACCCGGGGAGAACAGGGGTATATTGGGGTCTCACCATCTACACTTCAACAACAATAACCAGCAAGCAAAGACCCCTTTCATTGACCTTCAAGTCCCATCTCAGTGTCGGTTCAAACACACTCACAGTATACATGTGGTGTGTGTATGTGTGTGTTGCGCGTGCGGCATGCATGTGTGTGTGTTGTGTGTGGTTGTGTGTAGTGTGTGTGTGTGTGTGTGTGTGTGATGTGGGATGTGTGTGTGTGGTGTGGTGGGTGTGTGTGAGTGTGTGCCATAGTGCAGTGCGTGCGTGCGTGCGTGCGTGTGTTTGTCTAAACAACAGTATATGAACACTACATAATACAAATACAGATATATAATTTACGTGAGAAGGTGTTTAAATAACAGCGAATGTGTCATCAATATCGTTGTAAGTTAAATAGGTCTGAAATTCAGGTAGGGCATGCTCAAGTCAGTTTAGTTCATGTGCAAAAGAAAAACATTGGCATCTGAGGACCATTGGTGCTGTTCAACACCCTTCTCACGTAAAATCTATCTGTATTGTGTAGTATTATGGTATATAATTTATTTTTCAGTTATCTTAACTCTA
>NC_051403.1:30686062-30708698 GCF_015228065.2 Penaeus monodon
CACGGAGGAGACCGTTGTGTTACCTAGTTCAGGTACATTCTCTTCATTTTATCGGGAGGGACAGCACTGACTGGGCTGTGACTTGGCCACCCAGTGGCTAAGGTAGGCAATCGAGTGATAGTTCCTGCCAAGGGAAACAACGCGGCGGTCGGGGACTCGAACACTCGAATCAGATTGCCGTCGTGACAGTCTTCGTCCGACGCTGTAAACATTCGAACCACGCAGCCTGACGTCATGTGCTTCCATGATAGTGTGTGTATACATTATATATAATACAAACACCACACACACACACACACACAAACACAAACACACACACACACACATACACACACACACAACACACACACACACGCACACACACACACACGCACACACACACACACACACACACACACACACCCACACACACATATATCTTATTAAAATATTATAATATATATATATAGATACTATTTAATATATACATATATATACATATATGTGGTGTGTGTGTGTGTGTGTAGTGCGTGTTGGTGTGTGTGGTGTGTGTGTGGTGTGTGTGTGTGTGTGTGTGTGTAGTGTGTGTGTGTGGGTGTTAGCTGTGGGGTGTGTGTAGGGTGTATACATATGAATGTATTATATATCAACTAACCATTACATGAATACTTAGCGACATATATATGATAAAATACATATATATCATATATATGCTATATATATAATATATTAATATATATTAGAGAGATGGAAAGAGGAGAGAAGAGAAGGAGCAGCCGAGTGCGGAAGACGAAGAGAGAGAGAGAGAGAGAGCGATATAGATATATGATATAGATATGTGAATATATGTTACAATATATATTCATAAAAAAAAAAAAATATATAGATACAATACAATATCACACATATATATTAATATATATATAGTATATATATATATCATTAAGTGTATATGTAATATATGTGTGTGTTGTGTGTGAAGTATATATATAGTGTGTGTGAATGTGTGTGTGTGTGTGTGGGGTGTGGGATGTGGGTGGTGTGGTGTGTGGGTGTGTGTGTGTGTGGGTGTTGTGTGTGTGTGTTGAATGTATGCAGACATAAGTATTTTATATTATATGTGTTGTTATTATTATTTATCATTTTATTAAAGAATTAATTGTTATATCATATGACTATGTAATAACTGTGTGTTAGTTGTTACTATTATATTACTTATATATAATTGTGGGCATCATTATTATCAATTTCACTTGCTATTCGTCATTATCATAACAGCATCGAGATCTGATATCATTAATATGTTATTATTATTATTATCATCAGCAGCAGCGTCATTGGTATTATACTATTCAGTATTGTTATTATCAGATCTAATACTATTATTATTATCATTTGCCATTGGTAGCATCATCATCATCATTATTTATTATGATTCATTATGATCAGATTTTTATTAGTATTACTATCTAGATATTATTATTTTATTATTATTATTATTATTATGATTTACTATTAGTATATATATATATATATATATATATAGATATATTATATATATTATATATATATATTATATTATCATAAACATTGTATCTTGCTATTATATAGTGTGTTTATCAAAACCATATTATCTTAGTAGTAGTAGTATAGTAGTAGTAGTATTGTTATTATCATTATTATCATCTTCATCATTATTTTACCATTATTTTTTTATTATATACGATTACATCATCATCATTATCATACATCATAATTAAATTAGTATTATATTAATATATTTTATCATTTATGATTATCATCATCACCATTAATGATCCACTTGCACTATACTCAACATTCCACGACCAATTCATTAACTTTGTAAAAGCTTTTTCCGGGAACTGAACAGCGGGAGTCCTCACCGCGAAGAAGGGAGCTTAGGTGATATAATCCTTATTAAAACGTTAATTTATCCCAAAGGTCTCATTGACCTTATTAGGGTCATTACAAGGTAAGGCCATCCAGATAATGCCTATGCACTGTTATGAGCGCCATAATAAGTGCTATTAGGATTAGGGACAGAAAATAAATTACACTGAGACATTGGAATGTTAAACTAGGTCTCTCAGTTCGGTGATTATTTCCATGTATATTTCGTATGGCCTATTCACTTATTTAAGTATGTTTTTCTTTCCACAGTTATTCAAACAATGCAAAAAAGAGTATATCACCTGCATGCACGTCCTTTATAGCAAATAAGAGTAAGGAAGTGTTGGGACCCAGTGCATGTGGATTAGGATATATCACGAAAATCCATTTTAATCAATATAAATCAGTATCATTATTAGAGTAGATTAGTATCCGATTTCATGAATATAGATTAGTATTTTTGAACTCTAAGGTCATTATGAATATAAAGGCATGAGAGTTAAAATACTAGTCTTACCGTCTCCCAACAGGAACTGCCTTCACTATCAATTATCTTGTTATTATAATGATGCGTCAATATCAGCCATTATCAATATTGATATTCGACCTCGCTAGATGTCTGAGTTCATATGGAATAATGCGCTTTTACTTTGTCAGCATCATAATTTTATATCCATATCATATCATATTACTTTATATTTTCATTAATATGTCACTGCCACTATTGTTGGCAGTCTGCATTGAAATCATCATTATCAGTATAATATTTTTACCAGTCCATGTCACTGATTTTATCTCATCTCTGTGACATGCATAAATTTCCATCATCCGTAGTGAATTGCATTAGTAATATAATTAGCATATAATATAACATTGGTCGTTATTGGTGGTGGCATTTTTATCCTTAGTTGCTAAAATTACAGTGGTTACTTTCTTCCCATAATAATAAAATGTTATTTTTGCCATTTCGTTCCAATTATTCAGATTACCGTCGTTCTTATCAATCGATGTGATAGCATAATTATCATTATTATGGTCACTTTGTACATCTGATATTACCACAAAATATGAAATGCTTATTATTATCCTTATTGTTATTATCTGAAATGTTTGTTCCAAGGGATTTATTTCAATATGGGCCGCTTTTTCTAACAATATATATTATAGATATATAGATAATATATAATATAATATATATATATCCATTGTATAGTTAACGTCAAGATCCTAGAGGTGATCGGTAAAGTGTGGCGGGAAAGCTTTCTTGCCATAAGACGCCACGAGGTTGCCAGAGGTAAGTGTGTGGACCATTATTCATTTTATTATTTCATTATAATAATTAGAATACGTACTAATGCAATATCAACAGTATTGACGATGAAATCCATGATGTAATGAAAATGAAAATATTAAATAATATATTCTTTGTATTTTATTCACATGTATAACTTTTTATCATGTCAAGTTTCTAATTACCACAGGTTTGTCAAGTACTATCTCATTTGAATGATTAACATATCTTTTTCACTGCTGCATTTACCTTAAATCTTCTCTAACCCCTTTACGTACTTTTGTACCTACTCGTATACCAGGCGGGGCGTCACCAATTCAATATTAACAAGTCACATTTGCCAAGGGAACAAACCAGTATGAGAAACAAGTTTTTTGTTTGGTTTTTCTTCTGTTCTTACAATGCATATCTATTCATAAAATCAATTAAACAGTGAGATAGTGGTTCTACTCTGACGTTTATATTTGCAGTAGCACATATGTAGTTAGATGAACTAGTCTTGACAGCCGCATCTAAACCGTCACTCAATCAATCACTCACTTACACACTATGATTGACCAACATGTCACTTTCCAAAGCTGCACAATTTTGGGGGTAAATCCATGAATCCAGGTGATATTTGAAGATTCGTCTGAGTTTCCTTTTAAGACCATGGCCAATGCCACATTGTATGAAGGTATTAGAGCTGGATAATAAAATAATTTAGAATGATAAATCAAATGGTCTCTGTAAGGCTTCTTTAGGAAGTCACAGGTAACGTAATATAGATGCTAGAGGTGTACAGTAAGGTGTGGAGGAACCTTTCTTAATATGAGATCATTATTACTTGTTTGTTTATTTGAAATGTCGTCAGCAGTATCACGATCATTTTTAGTAAGGACCTATTCATTGATTTATCGTTATCAATCAGCATCATTGCCATTACTGGCATTTGTATCTATAATGATACTAATTGCCAGTGACGTGAAAATATATACTGTTGCTAAAAAGACGATGATTTTAAATAATGATGACAGTAATGATTATGATGATGTTAATGACTAATGCAATAATGCTAAAACAATACAAATGATCTTGATAATGACAAGATATGATACAAAATAATAATGATTTTAATTATAAGAGTACGATTGGTATTGACACAGATGGTAAAAGATAAAATGATGATGATTGATTGTGCTGCATAATGAAACTAAGTTGATTATACTATTGACCCATATAACGACTATAAGATTATAAATTATGATAAATGATAATAATAACAATAACAATGATGACATGTAATGATCATGGTAATGCTAAGATATAATGATAATGATAATAGTGACAATAATCGATAAAATGGGTATTGTAACGATAATGATCTCATTCTTATAATGGTAACAATAGCAATTAATGCAAAGTAATAATGTGATAATAATAATGTATGAAAAATAAATGTATTAGTATTTAAAGAGAATAGATACAATTAACAATTAATAAGAATGATAATTAATCATAAAACACTGTCGTTAAATAACGGCGCATGAATGTGTGTCATGAGAAGTCAATCTAGAACAGTCCCTACAAAATTCCAATATCTGCTAGCAAGTAGGCCTTTCCAGTTGTAAGTCCGAGGGCTGCATTTATCTAAAAGATGGTTCCCAAAACTCATTTCAGTGATGCCACACGAAACCACATGGTACTTTTTGCGGACAACTTAGAATTTTCATTATTGCCCGGCACCATCTGAGAACTCCTAATCTATATGTTTATCTTATGCTTTTTGCATTGAGGAGCATTTCCCAGCATCTGGAACGAAGTATGGCACTTTTATGTGATAGATTTGCATAATATTAGGTGGCAAGTGATCCAGGTTCTCAGGGTTTCATGGAGGGAGTAAGCTACACATGATATTGCTTGAAATATGAAGAACCGATATGCCAGGTGCGGAAAGGATTTCTGTTCCCAACTGGTAGACTGACACGGTGGTGGTGGAGTGGACAAATAAATGTCTATGATGGCGTTTGGTTTCTATGATTGGTGGAGACTTTCCAGATAAGTACACACTAGCGAGCAGCGCTTGGCCAGCCGAAAATACATAGGGCTACGTCAGACCGTAGAAAGTGAAGGGAAAGGGGCTGGATGCCTTAATGGTTCCTAAACTTTCATTCTGTGGCCTTCGACCAATTGATAACATTCTCTTGGCCCCGATCAGTGACTCATCTTGAAGATTTGTACTAGTTATGACTTATAGAATAAAAACACTTATGGACAAAAAATCCAATTATTGAGATATGAGAGATAATATATGTAAGGTACTTTAGGTAGAGATTTAAAATCAGGTATAATTGACGTCAAAATTGTCTATGCTCTAGGACCCCAGAAAGTACACCTGGTCCCAAATGGAGGCCAAGTCCCCAGGTGGGAACCCCTGGGGCTCATAAATACTTTGCCACTTATACTAAGATTAAAAGCAAGATAACGGAAGTCATTACATTAACACCAATGTTTTCCTCCTAGAGACGGTCTAACCATAACCTCAGGTTGTAGTGATTTCATTTTACTCCTCAGCACGGTTGCCGCTTGCCTCTTCACACGCAGCCGGGGCTCATCCTCCCTCCCTCTCCCTCCCGCATCAACGGCGTTCCGCCGGTGCAGTAGCTTTGCGACGGATTAGAAAAGACAGGAGCTAATGAAATATTTGTGTGAATAAATATCATCTTCTGCTATTTATGCTAAAAGCTAAATATGCTTTTAGCCATTGAAGGTATATACATTAGTAGATATTAAATGAAGTAGATAATATCCGGTTAAGAAAAAAAGTGCAAAGTAAAAATAAAAGCATGAAATAGCATGGTCATACTATTAGACAGTACCAATATGGCGTCCGTGCGTGTGCGTGTTCCTCCGTGTCCCAAGTTACGCATCTAAGCTGTGGATTTGTGTTCGCTTGCTGAAACGCTCGTTTGGTAATTAAACAATCATAGGTATCGTGTGATATTAGGAATGTATTTCTAGGGGCATTTTTACACACTTCCAGTATACATGTATGAAAAGTAAAAACTGTTATCGCAAATGTTCGCAAGTAGCATACTTATCAGAAATATAAATTGTAACATCTACCACATATGTTACTTTTTAATGTTATTTAACAGTAGAATGGGGATATATATATTTGATTTATCAATTAGTAAACCATGAGAGAGAGAGAGAAGGGAGGGGGAGAAAGAGAGAGAGAGAGAGAGAGAGAGAGAGAGAGAGAGGGAAGGAGGGAGAGAAACAGGGGGGGAGGAAGAGGAAGGGAGGGAGAGAGAGAGAGAAGGAAAGGAAGATAAAATGGAGGCCGAGAAGAGAGAGGGGGGGGCGGGCGGAGGAAGAGGAAGGGCGGGGAAAGAGAGATGAGAGAGAGAGAGAGATACTGGCAGTGACAGAGAGAGAGAGAGAGAGAGAGAGAGAGACGAGGATGAGGAGAAGCGAGAGAGATGAGAGAGGAGAGAGAGAGGAAGAGGAAGGGAGAGAGAAAGTGAGGGCGGGAAAGGGAAGGGAAGAAGGAAGGAGGAAGAGAGGTAGAGAGGGAGAGAGATAGAGAGAGAAAGAGAGAAAGAAAGTGGGAGGGAGGAAGGAATGGACATGGAAAAGGAAAAGAGAGGCGAGGAGAGAGAGCGAGGAGAGAGAGAAAGAGAAGAGAGAGAGAGAGAGAAGAGAAGAGACGAGAGGAGAGAGAGGAGAGAGGGAGAGACGGACTGCGAGAGGAGAGGAGAGAGAGAGAGAGAGAGGAGAGAGAGAGTAAAGATGAGAGAGAGAGAGAGATGAGAGACGAGAGAGTGGGGGGGGGGGGGGGGGGGAAAGGGGGGGGGGGAAAAAGAGAAGCTTGGAGAGAGGAGAGAGAGGAATGAGAGCATGTTAGGAACATTCTAAAAATCATAACTGCCGGAGCATGCTGATAACGTATCTTAGTAGGTAAATTTTGTTGATTTTCTTGCATTTGTTATATTCTGAAACAGGCTGTAAAAATAGATATATATTCCTATTCGCTGACCAAAACCTTTGACAATAAGGGTTGCTTCTTTGCTTTCCTTCCAACATGCCTTGATAGGAGGGTGACAAAGTATATCCTTCGAGGGGCAAAAGAACGCGCTAAGGGTTGAAAGCCCCTGGCATAGGCGAATTGCCCGATCACTTTTTCATTGGCTGATTCTCTGATTTTTCAAGGTAGATGGGTTTCAGATTTTGCCTATATAATCTGAGTTGAAGCTTTGAGAAAGAAAACATCCTCCAACTCTCAGTTTTTGACATGATTATTAGCCCAAGAATACGTAAGATTCCAACTCTACCCTAATCGGGGTTTCAAAATCCCTATGTTTCGCTTGGTCTGTGATGGAAGGGCGAGATGCCCTGGTAAAAAAGGTTCTGGGATTCCCATCCCCCCTTTCCCAATTCCGTGGAGTTTCACAGTATTCTTGTGCAAGTGCTACTCATTTTTCCTTGTTTTATTTCCTTCTGATAATGTCCATTTCTTTTCCTAAGAGGGTTGATTCAAAGGCAGAGAGAAGGGAAATTGAATGTAACCACCTGTTTTTTTTTTTCTTTCTTTTTTCTTTGTGTTCTTATAATTTCAATTGATTCAAGGCAGCGATGGAACAAGTATGATCGCCTGTGTGAACTTTAACCACCGTTTTTCTCTGTCGTTTTCTCTTTTTCTTTGGTGGTGATTGCACACTCCAGCAGGCAACCGTTATATGACCTTCTTCCACGGTAAGCCAACTACAGTATCGAAGCAGAGAGCAGGACAAACAATATTTATTGAACTATGAACAAAAGAAAGTGTAGCATGGTATCTCACGCTTGATTCCCCGAAGTGGGTTTAAACACATCTTCAAGGCACTTACGACGTCCCCGGAGTTTCGGGTAAGAAGGCCACAGAGCAACAGTGTCAAGATGGAATGAGCAGAAGCAAAGAACACGAGTGCAAAACGCCACGAACAATTTCAGCAAATACGGGAAGACCGAAAACTCCATGACAAAGCTGAAAAACTGGAAAAAAGGTGATGAAGCACAGGAACTTCCAAATTATCAACAGGAGTGGGAATGAGTTCGCCCAGAGAGACAAGGAATAGGGTGCCGATTCCAAGGCCGTACGAGGACACGAAAACCATCACCGCCGCGAGGGGACCCACGACGTCCCGGGGACGTCCACCAGCAGGAAATACCGCTGGTGGTGCTTCCGCATACGAGAGACGGGCGACCATCAGAGGGCCTGTAGGTACCTCTTACTTGCACAACAAGACTACCAACGCGGGGTCTTGCAGAGTGCTGACCTTTAAACAGGGGCTTTGTTTTTATGAAATGTTAGCAAAAGGCGTGTTATTATGCACAAAACGCTCGTCACGATCCTGAACCCCAGTTCATAAGTGTTCTCTATTTATAAACTTTTCAGTCAGGCTTACTCATTCGTTTATTTCTTTGATTATCTTTTATCATCCACTCCCTTTTTTTATATTCAATTTACTAAAAGTGTCTACTTCTTCTTAAAAGTAAGTAAAAAGAAATAAAAAAAAAGTAAAAAGAAACGACAACAAGGATAAAAGAAACTAAATACTTAAAAGGAAAACGTGAGATCCTCAGTCTGTAGATTTCAAAGTTTACAATAACATAAAGCATCCTAACTGCCTCTAGTAATCAATGAAAATAGTCTTATCTCTCTCTCTAGACTCAATAGACACCAAGGAGGCGTTCCAGTGAGGCCGTGGGTGCTCCGCAACCAATGCTGACCAGACGAGCGCAACCCAGAGAGAGTTTGCGGCAAGACTCTGTTACATATCCTCGTTTGTCCTGTCAAAGAATTTATAGATAAATAAAAAAAAAATAAAGTTGAAACGTATCCAACTTTTAAAAGAAATAAGACTATAAGAGGCCTGTAAAGGAAAGTAACAAAAATGCTCCAGGGATAATATCCACAAAGGATCACATATGGTGCTGAGCCAAAGTTCTGCTGCCGCTTTCAAGAGGGGGAACGCCTAGTCTGAGCTCCGTAACTAGCGGGGATACATCACGCCCACTGTACAAAGGCGACACCCGACTCGGTTCACGACCGACGCGCTGACACTGTGAAACGAGCCTTCGACCAGATTTGGCAGGGCTATCACATAGCCAAACATGCTTTGTAGACATTCCTGGATCGCTTGCTTGCTCAGTACCACAAGGAGCCAAATGCCAGTCAGAGGATGGGATCCTAGACCTCACGGCCACTGCGGCTCGGGGAGAGAATAATATGTCGTCGATGAGACTGTCACATGTGACCCATTATGCACTGTTATACCCCAGGATGCTGTCCAGCCTAAAAGCCACAACCAAATCCAGGTTGGAAAAACAGGACAAGGCTACTGGCAAGCTTTTCATAATGCCTTGGCACTGTCTTAGAACAGAGTACCCTACAGAGTGAAAATGTAGAATTGTTGAAGCCAGCTTACAATGCCATAAACAAGCAGCCCAAGACCATACCTAAAACTCGGCTTGGTCCACAAAGTGCATGGTACTTTAATGACGAGATTAAGGAGGTCAACCCACAGAGTAAAACATATGCAGCAACACAATTCAAAGGCAAGAACCCATGACCAATCTAGCCCTCCTAATGGAAGCTGAGGGATCCAAGGAAGCTGCAACAGAGTGAGGCTAGGAAACAGTGGCTGGAAGGTGTGAGTCCTTTGGCCCACCAAATCACAGGTACAGCACTTTGGTAATGGGTCAGGCAAGCTACTAGCCGCTCAGCAGGGAAGGTTGCATAAACCACGCCCTCAATCAGAGGTAAATGACGGTTGCAGGAGTTCTCTTGAGGAACAAGCAGCAACATTCTGCCAACCGAACTGCGGCAAACCAACAAGCCTACAACCAGGCAGTGGGGGGTGGGGGGGGAATTGTCAGATCAGAGAAAGGGCAACCAAACCCAATAATGTATTAGATCTCTCTGGGGAACTAAGATAAAACTACAAAAACAGTTCTCGTTCATCACTGGGTCTGATGAACATCGCGTACCCAGACTCCTTTCCTATCTAGACTGACAAGTGAAGCTTGCTACTCAGCAACTCATAAACAGGTCATGGGAGAGATAAACATAGTTTCCATCGAAAACCAAAGGAGCCAGGGAGAGTCCGCACCCAGGTATCTCCTTAGAGTATGGCAACAAAGCGGCCGACAGGATGGTACTAAACGACTCAATGAAAATCAACACCTCCATGGGTTTCACAAGGGTCGATGGCACAGCACACAATTAGGGACTGGCACATCGTGCCTAGGCCTGGCGAAGCTTTTGAAGTAGATTAGCAAGTCTCTCTCGTCAGGTGAGAAAACTTGATCCAAAAGGGAATCAGAGGAAAAGCTCGGTGTGGATAGGTGACTATTCGGAACAGAATAGCAAAGTCAATATCAAACTATTATACCACATACCACCGTCAGTCCTGTATCCTCTAATACACCTCCCAGTGGGTGCAAGATAATCTCCAGCAGATGATCAGCAGTCATCCCACGGAGACCGCCTACTAGACCCCATGCACCGGGTCTGGACCTGTATCTGAGGGAGTTGTTGTCAGGGTAGGATAAAGATCTCTGCAGCTAAAATCCAAAGCATGCCGTGAGACACAATGACCAAGGCACAAGTCTGAGGAATCCAGGAATGGACTTAGAGTGGGTTCAGGTCTGCCATGAGAGCAATGATGGGGGAAGCCATAGGAGACGGCCCTGAAGTAATAAGATCATCTAAGTACATGCGTCCAGTCATGGGGGACTATGCTTCTGTCGCTGATACCACAAGACAGAAGAAGAGAAAATGAAGACAGTTCTAAATGAAACTGCCAGGATCATTCTGGGTGCTTATGGAGGCAAACCTACTCCCCCTGGGACTCACGAATGATCAAAGGCAGCACAATTCCTGTTCACAGTCATCCAGGCTACCAGGGAACACACGCTTGAGACAAAAAATACTTGGACACCTAGAACAAGATCACGAGTTCTTAGCAAACAACTCCTGGGCGTTCTCACAAAGCTAGGGGTTGAACACTATCCGCTCCAAAAAACAAACTACTTGCAAGGAATGGAATGCCCCCCCCCCCCCAACCGACTTTATTGAAGCTCCGTAGTGGGAATAACCTTGAGTATTGTCAAGGAGGAAGGAATCAAGGCCAGAAAGCCGAGGGGTCATTTGCACCATCATCCTCTGGGTACGGGTGAGCCGAACTAAAGGATGGACAGTCGATCCTTTAAGTCACCACTGCAGGCGCTGGCTTGAAGCAAGGGTACACACCAATCCATGAGGAAAAACAGACAAGCCTCCTCGCTACGGCAGAGGCAGTTGCGATCATGGAAAACCCTAGCCAGCAGCCCTGAGGGAAGGACAAACATGTAGTCATACATATAGGAATCTAGGGTAGACATGGACGTCTCAATACAGCTTAGCCTAAAGATAAACTACCTCCGACTTACCATACACAAAAAAATTCTTGCTTCAAGGTGAAGAAGAATCATAAATGGGTCCCAAGCACTAGGCATCAGCGGGAATGAGCTTGCTGACAGACAGCTGACATTGGCGAGGGTATGCCCCAAATCCCATGATCATTAAAACTGAGCGAAAAATCTGAGGGCAGAAGTGTAATGCCAGCTCGTGCCTTCCTCCTGCAGCTCACAGAGAGAAAACGAGATCCTCCCCTCGGCCAGAGGTCCTCAGACGCACAGGTTACGAGGTATGCACTCTCTGAAACAATAAATAGAGGTAACCGAAGTCATTATTCACAGAATCAAACTAGGATTACCATGCGCATGCAGATTATAGAGACAACTGACTATGCAGAAAGGTGTTGAATGCATTGCGGGCGAAGCAGAACCGCCACCCTGGTACATTACTTACAGAGATGTGAGCACACACAATTCTGAGACAGGGGAAACCCCTCAACAGCTGCAGGATGGGGTTAAGAGATTATGCCGCATGCTTACTTCATGGCGGCAGGACGCCTGCTGCAATTCCCGCCCACACGGTAAGATAGAGCGTCAGAGAAAAAAATGAGACAGCATAAATAGTCTGACACAGGCGGGCCTTATATATGGTAGGATCGGGCGAATATAGATTTCTGTAGTGGGGAGGGCTGAGTCCCTGGAACGGGCCGTAGGCGCATGTGAGAGGGAATTCCGTGCTTCCTGTTTCGCACAAAAGTTATACTGAGGGTTCGCGTACACGGGCCAGGTTAGATTTATCATGTGGTAGCGGAATTAGCTATTTCTGTGTCGTTGCCAAAGCTATATTATCAAACTAACGAAGGAAAGCCATGATATGTGTTTCTTGCATGAAGTCCTGTACTCTCGTTTAAGAAGAGTCGAGATACCACAACAAGCAGATTCACAAGTTCAGTGGAATATATAAGATGCATAAAAAATTGAATTCATCAACTTACTAGATAAAAAGAAGTAATAAAATGTGACGAAATAAAAATAAAAGCCAGTTCGTTAACTTATTATTCTCAAGCATAACAGAGGTAACCACAAATAAAAACCTCACGAAAAAGAGCAATCTTAATAAAAACAATAAACAAACCTTAAAAAAAATGCTGTAATTACTCAGCTCGTTTGATCCTTCGCTAACAGTGAGACAGTTAAAAACCAAAAAAAAAAAATGAAAACCGTTAAAAATTGGCCGCGAGGATGGGACACTGAGGGAACTGATGATGCTTTAACATATCATCACCATATAAATGACAAAATAAGGTGGGTGTGTCTGTGTGGATGGGTTTTTATTTAGACATATTATATTATATATATTAATATATAGTATACTATCTATTATTAGATATAGATATATATATATTATATATTTATAAATATATATATATATATATATATAGAATATAGATATAGTATACATATAAACATATACAGACATTAATAAATAGAATCTATATAATCTATACTATCTAGTTATATATCTGTCTATCCTATCTATCTCTTCTATCTATCTATATATCTATCATCTATCTAAGATATATATAATTATAGATATATATATATAATATAATAAATAATACACAGCATATAAGGTGGCCTATATATTTTTATATACATACTATATCTACAATATATATATATTATTATATATATATATTATATATATATTATATATATCTATATGATATATATAATGCATAAATATATATGTTATCTACTATATATATTGTGTACACATACATATACATATATATACAATATACATATACATTAACATATATTATATCTGTGTGTGTGTGTGTTTCCACTGATTATATATTATCTATATATATATATATATAGATATCTATATATAATATATAGATATAATATTAAATATATATATGTATAGCAGAATGTATTATTATATTAATATATATACATATAATATATATATATATATATATAATATATATATATATATATATATATATATATATCATGCTCAAAGACACACATACACACACTAAGAAACACAAACTCACACACAACACATTAGGCTATATATTGTTATATACATATGATATCTACATACATAGCTATACATATTATATATATATATATATATGATATATATATATTATATATATATTGTACACATAGATTAGACATATACATACATAAATACACATATACATGCGTGTGATAATTTTGCGCCCATGATATGTATGTATAATATACTATATATTATATATATTATATAATAATATACTATATATATATTATATATATAGAAACTATCATGCATATCACAATATTCACACACACGTATATATGTATGTAAATGTATGTATATGTATATAGATATATAGATATATATATATATGCTATATATAGAATAGAAGATATATATAGATAATAATATAAATATATTATATATATATATACTATATATAGATATGTATATCTATGGGTACATATATATGTTATATATACATATAGGTATGTACACACACACACCAAACACACACAACACACCACACACACACACACACACACACACACACACACACAACACACACACACACACCAACTCACACCACACACACACACAGTACACACTTAACCCAGCGTTATATATGTGATGTATGAAATGTGTATGCCAGTGTTATTCTATTTATCTTGTACTACATGCCTTGATAATCTTATGTATTGTTCATGGCCTATATTCCCACACATACCATAATATAAGTATGTCATTGTGTTCAATGTTTATTAGGTCTCTCGTGCACACACTAGAAATTCCTATGTTGTATGGCTTCTACCCTTTCCACAAGAGCTATGCATTGTTGTAACACTAACTTTATCACCAGTCATTGTCACTGTTAAAGCACGGATCTATGCCCATCTTTAGATCAATGGAGGAGATGACAGGCAGATCCCTGCGGGGAGCCAAGGAGGCAACACCTCGTCATACATATAATTAAAAAGGAGTCATTACATCTGGTCGTCTACTTACACCCTAAGCTCGCCACCTACCATACTCTTGTAGGGCTATCATCCAGGCTCTTACACACACACCACACACCCACACACATCAACACACAAACACACAACACACACACACACAACACACACACAGTATATATATATATATCATATATATATATATATATATATATATATATATATATATATCTATATATATTAGTATAAACGGTAGGTCATGTTTGAGCGCGCAGTGGTCACAGCATTGATAAATGCACGGTGTTACCGTTAGGTAATCATTCTCTCTATCAGCGGCGTGGGCCCAGCAATGACTTGGCTGGCTTCACCAGTGCTAGGTCGTGACAGTCTGAGTTCGGAGCTCTAACCACTCTGCCACCGCGGCCTTAAGTATATATATATATATATAATATATATAATATATATTATATATAAATATATATATATACATAATAATATATTATTTATTTATTTATTTATTGCATTTATATAATATAATAATATATAATATATATATATAATATTATATATATATATATTTATATGTGTGCTGTGTGGTATGTGGTGTTGTGTGTGTGTGTGTGTGTGTGTGAGTTGTGTGTGTTGTGTGTGTGACACCACACAACACAACACACACACCCCACATATAATCTATATATAAATTATATATATATATATAATAATATATATATATCTATATATATAATTATTAAATATATAATATATATATATAGAGCCTATATATAATATCGGCACAAACATATCCACACACATGTATATATGCATGCAGATATATGTATATTTAATGTAGATATATTATATATATATATATATATAGATATATTTATATATATCTAATATAGTAATATAAATATCGATAGTATACGCACAACACACACCAACAACATATATATAGATAGTAGATAGATAGATAGGATAGCTAGATACGATATAGATATAGATATAGATAGATATGTAGTGTGTGTGTGTGTGTGGTGGGTGTGTGTGTGTGTGCTGTGGGGTGTGTACTGTGTGTGGTGTCTTTCGTGTGTGTGATGTGTGTGTGGTGATGTTGTGCGCAATATATATATCATATATATATATATATATATATATATATATCTATATATATCATATAGATATCTACCATATATATACCTACTACATATACATCCTATATAGACATGTTTGGAAATATGTGTTTCGCGACATGATAGTATATCCAATTTATATAATAGATATATCTATATATATATATATATATATCATTATATATATATAGATATCATATGTATATATATATATATCTATAATATATATATACTATATATATATATATATATACATATATATGATATAATATCTTGCAAATTCACACACATATTCACCTACATGTATATAGGTATGTATATATATATAATTATATATAATATATTAGATATCTATATCGATATATATAATAATATATAATTGTATATTATGTGTACACACACACACACACACACACACACACACACACACACCACACAACACAAACACAAACACACACACACACATATATATATATATATATATATATATATATATATATATATGTATATATAAAATATATATAGAATATATATATATATTATTATATATATATTAATAATGTGTGTGCTGTTGTGTGTGTATGGTTGATGTGTGTGTGTGTGTGTGCATATATATAGGTATATATACATATATATTACAAATAGAATACATATATATACATACATAATACTGTGTGTGAATGTGTTTGTGCATGATATTTTATATAATATATATATTTATATATATATATATATATATATATATTATATATATATATATATATATATATTCACTATATACTATCTAATATGTGGTGTGTGTGTGTGTGTGTGCAAACACACACACACAATGTATATAGGTATGTATATGCGATATAGGTATACATATAGATATTACATATATATTAAGATATATATATATCTATATATATATATATATAGATATCTATATATATAATGTTTGTGTGTATATTCTTGTGTACATATATATTATATATATATATATATATATAATATATATATAGATAGATATATACAGTACATAATATTCATGATGCAACTATGCTATTATCTATTTATGTATATATAGTATGTATATAAGGACTATATATGCCATACGTGTGTTGTGTGTGTGTGTGTGTGTGTGTTGTGTGTGGGTGGTGTGTGTCGTGTGTGTCTATATATACTATATATAATATATATATATATATATAATATATATATCTATATAGAGAGAGAGAGGAGAGGAGAGAGAGGAGAAAGATGAGAGAGAGATGAGCGGACCAGAGAGAGAGAGAGAGAGAGAGAATGTGTAAACGTATACGTTTTTTTTTCTTTTTATAACGGTCGGTAGGTTCAGCGTGTGAGCCGCCGTGTCACCAGCATGATACTTAATTGTAGTTTGTAGTGGGTAGGGTCCCGTTCCTTTCCACCGAGAATGCGGTGTCAACTTTTAGGTAATCAATCTCTCTATTTACCCAGGCTTGGACCAGTGGGATTTATTACATATATAGGGTATTGTTATATGTATATATACGTACTTATATATAAATATATAGAAAAATAATAAAATGTAAACGATTTTATAGGATTATGTATATATATACATATATATGTATATGTAGAGATTTATATCAGAGATAGATGTATATAAATACATACATATAACATATCATATATATATATCTACTATATATATAATAATATATAATATATATTGTAAAAATGTAGATTATTACAGTGAGGTTGCGGCCAATATATAGATATATATAGATATAAAATATATATATATATAGATTCTATATATATATTATATTATATATATATACGATATATATTGTTAAAGATGTAGATTATTACAGTGAGGGTTGATGGTTAAGACACCGTTTTTAAATGAGAGTGACTTGGCCTTGAAGTCATCGTATTGAAGACTTGATAATATTAGTATTTTATTGTACGGAAATATAATAGCACACAAAAATAACATGAACCACCACCAGACATAATAAGAATATAAATATTAAGGCTATAACGTCACTTTCACTCCACTGCCCATGACTTTTAAAAATTTTCCGAGCGTTAATTTATCAATTACCGCGCACTTCACACAACTCTGACCGAATCATATATATATATAAAGATATACTATATATATATTATATATAAATATATAGATATATATATATATATATATTAACTTATATTATTATTATTAGTTATATATAAACGGAGGGTCATGTTTGAGGCCGCCTGTGGTCACAGAATGATACATGCCGTGTTACCTTTTAGTATCATTCTCTCTATTAATCGGGCTTGGCCAGCACTGACTTGGGTTGGCTTGGCCACCGGTGGCTAGTCGTGGAAAGTCTGAGTCTGATGCTCTAACACTCTGCCACCGCGGCCCTTATTATAGCTATATATATAGAATATATATATATATATATATAGATATCTATATAGGTTATATATATATATTATAATATATATATATGTATATAATATATTATTATTTATTTATTGATTTATTTATTTTATTATAATATATATAATATATATATATCATAATATAGATATATATATGTGTGTGTGTGTGTAGGTGGTGTGTGTGTGTGTGTGAGGGTTGTGTGGTGTGTGTGTACACACACCCACACACCCACACACACACGCATAAACACACACACACACACACCCACACACACGCACCTTCATACATTACTATATATATAATCTCATATATATATATAATATATATAGAGATAAATATATATATATCTATATGTATACCCACACACCACCCCCCCCCCCAAAACAAATACACACACATATATATATATAGATAGTAGATAGATAGGGGGTAATAGATAGATCGATAGATAGATATAGATAATAGATAGATAGATAGATAGATAGATAGAGAATAGATAAGATATGTGTGCGAGTCGTGTGCGTGGTTGTGTGTGGGGTGTTTTGTGTGTGTGCGTGTGTGTGTGGTGGTGTGTGTGGTGTGTGTGTGTGTGTGTGTGATGTGTGTGTGGCGTGATTTGTGTGTAATATATATAATAATATATATATATATATATATCTATATATATACATATATATATATATATATATATGTCTATATATATATGTATATATATATATATATTATATAATATATTATATATATATATATATATAATGTATATCTAATGTATATGTGGTGTGTGTGTGTGTTTTGTGTGTGTCTGCAGCGACATGGCACTAGTGTGCCCACAACTCGGGATACACACCTCTGCGTAAACAATCAGTCACGGACCCTCTGCCGAAGACGTTTACACCTTGCCTGGCCTACAGCCACCAATACGGACAGCTACCCATACAGCTAATACCCTACAGACCAAGGTGACGTCGCGCCCGCGAACAGATTTGTAAATGAGATGGTATGACATATATACATATACACAAACATATTATACATACATACCTAAGATATATATAGAATATTATATATATTATATATAGTATGTTATATATATGCATATGTATCGTATACACGCACACACACACACATACACACACCACACACACACACACACCACACACACACACACCCACACACATATACACAACATAAACACAAACACAACACAAACACACAACACACGCACACATATATATATGGTTTCGGCTTTTAGTGTCCACAACAGAATTCAAGGGAAGAGCAGCTCCGATGAACCTCTCTCTTAATGCCAGAATCATAGCCAGAAAAAAAATCAAAAGACCACAAAACAACAACAACTTCCTTGTGTTAGGTAATGCTAGTGACTGGAAGTTTCTTCTAGTTTCATCATTGATGTCATTATTCTTCAGTCTTTATTCCCGATGCTATTAATGTCGTTATTTTATTAACGTTAAAAAATGTAATCATCATTCATTCTATCAGGTCTGCCATTTAATGTACTTTATCACTCAGTTTCATAAATACTTCATTATGTATTGTAATCCTTCTTATAATAAATGTATTACATTCTTCTTTCATTTAGTATCTCAGTCAATATATATCAATCAGGATTATTAAGTCACAAGAGATTTGTAACATGCGTTTTAATTACAATTTATTTTACTGTTTCCCTTCAACAAAGTAAACAGCACACAAACAAACTACAAGAAAAACCCGCCTATGCGATACATTACTTCGTGAATATGTATCGCCCTAATCTAACAGAGGACATATCACAAACCGAAAAAAATGGACAGTAAACAGAAAATGGGACAGAGTCCAGGCCTATGGCAGTGGATGAGAGGCAGAGGCAAACTGCCAAGTAATACATGTATATCTATATATAATATATATATATATATCTATATATATATAATATTATATATATATATATATAGAGAGAGAGAGAGAGGAGATAGAGGAGGACGAGAGAGAGAGAGTAAGGGACACGGGGGGGGGGGATGATGATGAAGGAGAGAGAGAGAGAGACAGAGACAGAGAGAAGAGAGAGAAAAAAAAATAGAGAGAGAGAGAGAGAGAGAGAGACAAAGAGGAGTAGAGAGAGAGAGAGAGAGAGGAGAAAAGGGGGGAAGAGAGAGAGAGAATATGATGACACATAATAAAATATATGTGTATGTATAATATATAGTTTTATAGGCTAATAGAGAGAATGTTATATATATATTTTTTTTTTCTTTTTTTTTTTCTTTTGTTTTTTTCTTTGTTTCTTTTTTTTTCAACGGTAGTCATGTTTTGAGTCGCCTTGGTCACAGGGCATAATACCTAATGTAGTTTTCATGTTTGTGATGCTTCCTGAGTGAGTACGTGGTAGTGTTCACCAGTTCCGTTCCACGAGAGAGTGCCGGTGTTACGTTTTAGGTATCATTCTCTCTATTTATCAGGGCTTGGGACCAGCACTGACCTTGGGACTGGCCGGGCCAACCAATGGTAGGTAGGCACTCAAAGTGAAGTCCTTGCTATATTATAATATACTAATCTATATATATATATATATATATATATATATATATATATTATATATATTAATTACTTATATACATATCATTTTTTTTTTTTTTCATACACCCCAAAATTTTTTTTCTTTTTTTTTTTCACAGCCTTTTTTCCCATTTGAGGCATAGGCCTCTCTCAATTCATTACTGAGAGGTTATATGGCAGTGCCACCCTTCCCTGATTGGATGCCCTTCCAAATCAACCGCGGTTTGTGCCACGGCGGTGACTTCCCCTACGACCCCCTGCGTTTGACTTCTCAAGGCGAGATGTCATTTTTCTCGGGCTCGAGCCAGCAGTCAGAACGCAGGCTTTTTTTAACGACTGCTGCCGGGCCCGGGGGAATTGAACCGGACCACAGGGTCGGGACCAAAAAAGTGCTTTAAAATTGGAAATTAATTCCAATATTTACTATATATATATATATTTTATATATATATATATATATATTATAAAATATATAAAAATATAAAAATATATATATATTAATTATAATATATATATGATAAATATAATAATATATAAAAGGTTATATAAAGAATATATATTTATATATTTATATATATATATATATATTTGTGTGTGTGTGTGTGTGTGTGTGTGATTATATATTATATATATATATATATTATATATAGATATATATATATATATAATATATATATATATTATAATATAATATATATATATACTATATATATAAGGCCGCGGTGGCCGAATGGTTAGAGCATGGGACTCAAGACTGTCACGACGGCAATCTGAGTTCGAGGGTTCGAGTCACAGGTCGGCGCGTTGTTCCCTTGGGCAAAGGAACTTCACCTCGATTCCCTACCTAGCCACTGGGTCCCAAGCCAGCCCAAGTCAGGCTGGTCCCAAGCCCGGATAAAATAGAGAGAATGATTACCTAAAAGGAAACACCGGCACTCTCCGTGGAAAGGAACTGGGGACCCTACCAGTACTCCTCCAAGAGCATCACAACATGAAAACTACAATTAAGTATCAGCTGTGACCACGGCGGCTCAAACATGAACCTACCGTTAAAAGAAGAAATATTTTAATATATATATATAAATATTTTATATATATATATGTATATCTATTATTTATTCCCAACTTTCAACACGCACACACACACACACAACCCACACACACACACACACCAAAATATATATATATATAAAATATATATATATATATATATATATAAAATATATCTATATATATAAAATCTGTATTTGTGTGGTGTGTTGTGTGCGTGTTGGGGTGTTTTGTGTGTGTGTTGCGTGTTGTATGTGTGTTTGTGCGTGTGGTGTGTGGGGTGTGTGGTGTGTGTGTGTGTGTGTGTGGTGTGTGTGTGTGGTGTGTGTGTGTGTGTGTGTGTGTGTGTGTGTGTGTGTGTGTGTGTGTGTGCGCCAATCACTGCCAAAACAGTTGCGAGTCCACCTTCAGTTATAAATCCAGCTGGCATGGGATCATAGGTCTGGTTGTTTTGCACGTCCTTCAGTGGCTGTAGATGTACCTGCGATTAAAGATTCAGTTGTGGTTCTGCAGCAGTCCTATTATGGTTGCAGGTTTAGCAAGACATGTAGGTTTAGCTATGATTCTAGGCTCAAGTGTGAATGCGGGATCTAGTAGATGTTGTTGTTTTAGCTATAGCTGTAAATATCTCTGTAGTTGTAAGTACAACCGTGGTTTTACTGTTAGCCCAAAATATGTATTTCTCCCACCCTTTTAATTTACGGTCTGACAGAACAGGAAAAAAATATAATAAATTCTGTCAAAGCCAGTCATGTACATTCTGTTCATGCATCACAGAATGTTGAACTAGTTTGCGAAAGATAATCATTTTTTATGTTAGACACGCAACGCTAATGGGGAAGAAGTAGATACACGACTGCCTCAAATATGAAATACATAAACGTGGCTTTCTTCACTAAACTC
>NC_051403.1:30708798-30711298 GCF_015228065.2 Penaeus monodon
TGGCGCAGGATGTGGAGCGCTGGTAAGGAGGTCGTACCCTGTGGCTGCGGAAGAGATGATTGTGGTCCTGGCCCGCGATTTCTTTGTTGACGCTTTACAGGACCAGCAGCTGCAAATCTACGTCAAGCAGGCACACCCTGAGGACCTGCAGGTGGCGCTGGCGAGGGCCTTGGAGTTCGAGGCCTTCCTGAAGGCAACCAGTGGCCTAGGGCCAGCTGCTCAGCCCCGCCGTGACCTCCGGGGCCGGAAGGCTAAAGTGGAGAAAGTAGCATTGAGGAAGGTGTGCCCGAGCATTTTCCAAGGCTTGTGTTGGGGCTGCGGAGAGAAAGGGCACAGACGTAGTCAGTGTCAGAGGGAGCGGAGAACACGTCCTCTCAACCAGACGGATTCTGATGCCTTCCAGCAGTGCTGCAAGGACTGTGGTAGGTATGGTCACCATCCGAGTGCATGTCCTAAGGCTAAGGAAGTGGTACAGGCGGAAAACTCTGGAGAAGGGGGCCGAAACCCAGCCGTCCTCGGTTCCCGGGCCCCGACTTGGGTAAGCTGCCGTCGAACCAGCATGATGCAGGTGGAGGGCTCAATAGATGGGAAGCCATGCCGCCTGACAGTGGACACTGGGGCTAAGAAGACCCTAGTGCGGCCTGATATGTTGGCCACTATGCAATTTCCAGACGCACCACAGAGACTGTGTGGTGTCACGGGGCATTGTGTGCAGCTCAAGGGGCCAGTGGAGGCTCGTATTGGCGTGGGCAGCACGGTGCAGCGGCTGCCGGTGTATGTGGCCGATCTGGACGAGCACTGCTTGCTGGGCCTTGACTACCTGACGCAGAGTAAGGCGTGTGTCGACCTTGGACAGAAGCTGGTGAGGGTGCATGGTGAAGATGTGCCCTTGCTTCCAGAGGTTGGCTGTGCAGAGGTAGTTACAGCTGAGCGACTGCACCTTGCCCCCAGGATTGGGGGCAAGGTGGAGTCGTGGAGTCGGGGAGTCGTGGCGCTAACCAAAAAAATTAACCACTCGGAAAGAGTAGAGCGGGTATGTGGGTTCGACAGGGATGCCATCTATCGAAGGTGGCAGTCCGCAGGAAAATGGCAATTTCTGAAGGGCACGCCTTTACATACCGAGGTGTATTAATTAAGCCCAAACAGAAAAATACAAACAACTGTGTAAACTAAAGTAAAACCTCAAAACAATAAATGAACGAGTAAAAAAGCATTCAAATAGATACAAATAAAAAGGTGAAAAATAGGTAAAACAAACAGTAAAACAGGCGTAAAAACAACTAAACCCAGCAGCAAGCAGCAAACAACACCAGCTTAAGCTTCCATCTACTACACAGGCAGGCACACGGCCCATCTCTAATTCCTCGCGACAGGTCTCGTCGAGCTGCCCAAGCCATGATCTCGTAGGTCATCCCACAGGTCTTCTCCACCAAGGGTTGTCTCGCAGAGAGACAACCTGTTGGGCAGGGTCGTCCACAGGGAAACGAGCTAGGTGGCCATATAGCCTGAGTTGGCGATCCCGGATTATGCAAGTAACAGGTCCCATGCCAGTCTCACGGTGTAACCGCCGGTTGGACACGTGGTCCTGCCAACTGTACCCCATGATCCGGCGAAGGGACTTATTACAAAAGGCATCAAGGCGAGACTCCAAGACACTGGATAACGTCCAGGTTTCGCTTCCATAGAGCAAAACTGTCAGTATCAAGGCCTTGAAGACACGCAACTTGGTCCTTCTGCATTAGGTACCGACATCTCCAAACGCTCTTGTTGATCGAGTTCATGGCTCCTGTTGCCAGACCAATCCGTCTACCTAGAGATATGGACTACGCTACCAAGGTATGTAAAACTCTCTGTAACTTCAACGTCCTCGCCGCAAGCATGGATCGACTGAACGGGTTCCCCTAACAGGCCCCCAAAGTCCTGAATCTTGGTCTTGGTCCAGGAGACCTCTAGGCCTAGGGGCTTTGCCTCATTGCTAAATGCATCAAGAGCCGCCACAAGTGACTCCAAGGATAGGATGGCAACATCGTCGGCAAAGTCAAGGTCCGAGACCTTAATATTGCCTAGTGTTGCTCCACACTGACTTTGGCTAGTAGCCAAAGTATATATATATATATATATATATATATATATATATATATATATATATATATATATATATATATATATATTATGTATATATATAGTAATATATGTATATAGTATATATTATAGTTATATATGTATATATAAAATGTATATATATATATTATGTATATATGTTATATATATTGTATATATATGTATATATATATATATATGTATATAGTATATATGTATATATGTAATATATGTATATATATATATATATATATATATATATAATATATATATATATAATATATATATATAATATATATATAAAATGTATATATATGTATATATATATATGATATATGTATATATATGTATATATATATATTATGGGTGATGTATATTTTAAAATGTGTGTGTGTATATA
>NC_051403.1:30712721-30741324 GCF_015228065.2 Penaeus monodon
AAACTATCGGCTTTTTTTTCCAATGTCCCAACTCGCTTTTTCCCCATTTTCTGGTGTTGGGTTCTTTTGTTGAAAATTAAGGGTAAAGTCAATTTTCACATATGTAAAATTTTTGTTGTACATTTATTAAAAACATTATGAAAAGGGCAATTCTTAAATAATTTAAATAATTCTTGCAAAAAAGATCCCAAAGGGTTTAACCCAATTTTAACTATAATATATAAATATATATATATATATATAATATATATATATATATATATATATTATGTGTGTGTGTGTGTTGTGTGGTGGTTGTGGGGTTTTTATATATAATATATATATATATATATATATATTTTATAATATTAGATATATATTAATATATAAATATAATATATAAATATTATATATAATGATATACATGTGTATAATAACAAAATAATCATATATATATGTAACAAATGTATCTTATATGTATATATACATGTATAAATATAAATAATACATACAACATATATATTACAAAAATGTATCTAATATATATATAAAAATACATATATGTTTATATACATATTATTTTAAATATATATTTTTATATATATATATATAAAAAAAATTAATATATATTCATGGATATATGGTTTTAGTATATATAGATATATATATTTTAAAATATATCGATATATATATATTTTAAAAATTAGAAAAAAAATATACATAAATAAAAATTATGTACAAATATACATGTGGGGGGGTGCATAATATTATATATGATAAAATAATATATATATATATATATAGATAATATATATATAAAAAATATACATTATATATATATATAATATATATATATATAAAATATATATATTTGTATATATTAATATATATTTTATATATTATATATATCCTGTGTTGTGTTGTATTTATATTTATAGTTATGTATATGTGTATATAGGTGTGTGTATATGTATATATACACACACAAATTAATAAATGTATATATACATATATTATGTGTGTGTATGTGTGTGCACGTATATAGTGATTTTATTAATACATATATATATTATATAAATAATATATATATATATATTATAATTATATATATATTTTTTTTTTTTTTTTTTTTTTTTTTAACGGTGGGTTTTTATGTTTGAGGCCGCCGTGGTCAACAGCATAAATACTTAATTGAAAGTTTTTCATGTTGTGTTGTAGGTTCATGTTTGAGCCGCCGTGGTCACAGGCATGATACTTTAATTGTAGTTTTTCATTTTTGTGATGCTTTGGAGTGAGAACGTGGTAGGGTCCCAGTTCCTTTCCCACGGAGAGTGCCGGTGTTACCTTTTAGGTAATCTTTCCCCTCCATTTTAAATCCGGGCTTGGGACCAAAGCACTGACTTGTGCTGGCTTGGCCGCCCAGTGGCTAGGTAGGAAAAATCGGGGTGAAGTTCCTTGCCCAAGGGAAAAAACAACGCCCCGGGCCCGGTGACTTGAACCGTCGAACTCAGATTGCCGTCGCGCCAGTCTTGAGTCCGATGCTCTAACCACTCGGCCACCGCGGCCTTATATATAATATATAATATATATATAATATAATAAAATTATAATAAAAAATATATATATATATATATATATATATGTATACATACATACAAACAAATATAGATATATATATATATATATATATATATATATATATATATATATATATATATATATGTATTAAAATCCGCGCGAGTGCACACTTAATGTACACGCCCGCATGCGAGTGTGTGTGCATTCATGCAATGTTCTCATATCTACCTTCAGCAATAAACCAGCAAGCAAGACCCCTTTCACTGACCCGCTCCAAGTCCATCTCACGTGTCGTTCATAATCTGATGGCAGCAGTGATCAAGAACCTCACAACGCCCAACGCTAATTCGCCTACTACTATGCTCCTTGCCGATGCACGCTATCTACCGTCAAGCTACTCTTGTCGAAGTGACTCCTCGCCTCCCTTAAGACCCAAATATTGCTACAAAGTCCTCTTCTGATCCCTGCCTACCCGCACCATGTCTGCCCTACTACCATGATCACTCACGCCTGTGCTACCCTCCTGACGAAGATGATATGTTCCCATTCTACGCCCCTGCCCTCGCCAATCCAGCCCACATGCCTCGCCAAGTCTTCGCGAACCCTCGTCAGCACAGCTATGAACTGTAGCTAAAACTGAAGTCGCAGTTCTACCTACCACCACAAATACTTCATCATTACAATTAAGTAAGTGTGCCTATTAGTGCCAGAATAACGATTGCCATCCCTATATCCACCCACACCTTACATACGAGTTGCCTTCTTTCAAAGTCAAAGTACACGCCACTCTATGAATACGTACTACTAACTCCATATTACAAAACTTCTCGCTTTCTATCAATGTTATCCAAGGCAACAAACAATGGGTCACACACTCAGATCAAAAACCCAGACCGTAACACACCCTTACCCTCATACCTCATTCCCTTAAAACCCCGTAATTGATATATTGCGTTTTTATAGTAATTTTTTTTTGTTATTATCATTTTGCCCCACATTACACAGTTTAGTATATATTATATCTCTCAGAACAAAATGATTACCTTTTCGAGTCTATTTAATTAAATTGTTATATTCGGTTTCTCTTATTATTTTAAAATTTATTGTTTTCGAATTAGTGAAAATCTTTCCCTATTTTTTCTCAGATATGGTATGCCTTTAGTAATAATTTCATTACTACTTGTATATTTTCATTTTTTATTCTGTGAAATACATATATATCGTTGTGTTTTTGTAACATCACTTGCTTTCATATACTTCCCGCGCTAATTTTTTTCACTTATTCAACATACTTATGGGTGAACCCGTGTTTTCCCCATGACGTTCTCCTCGAAAGTTTTGATATCTTGTCCCCCCCATAAACTGGAATTTTAGGGCTTCTTTGGTTTTAAAAAAAAAAGATTTGCAGACAGGCCAAGCCACCAAAGTCCCAGGCCACTACCTCTTCCTCGATCCCGGGGAGACAGGGGTATCTGGGGGGTCCCCCTCACATCTACCTTCAACAATAAACCAGCAAGCCAAGAACCCCTTTCATTGACCCTTCCCAAGTCCATCTCACGTGTCGTTCAAAACACAACTCACATGTATAAAATGTGTGTGTGGGTGTGGGTGTCTGCGCGTGCGTGCATGAAAATGTTGGTTGTGTTTTGTGGTGTGTGTGTGTGTGGGGGTGTGTGTGTGTGTGTTTTGTGTGTGTGTGTGGGGGGTTGTGGTGTTGTGTGGTGTGTTGTAGTGTTGTGTGCGTGGTGGGGGCGTGCGTGCGTGCGTGCGTGCGGGCGTGTGTTTTGGTCTAAACATACACGATATGGAAAAACATACATACATACACATACAAAATATATAATTTAAAACGTGAGAAGGGTTTTTTAAATAACACGAATGTGTCATCAAATTTTCGTTGGTTAGTAAATAGGTCTGAATTCAGGTAGGCATTGCTCAGTCAGTTTAGTTCATGGTGAAAAAGAAAAAAAATTGGCATATGAGGGACAAAATTCGTGCGGGTTTAAAACCCTTCTCACGTAAATTAATATCTGTATGTGTATGTATTATTTATATTAAATTTATTTTTCAGTTATCTTAACTCTAAACTCCAATCTTTTAAATTTTACCTGTGGAATGTAAATGAACAACTAAGGACCCCTTTCGGGGACACCTGTGTTTACCATGGCCCAATAGACGTTTCCATAACCACTTTACCGTAAACCAACCTTTACTGACCTCAGACTTCACTTTTCTCAGCAATATCCCATACATTTATAACATAAAGCAAGCATAAAAGACTCATCATAGAGCCTATAATCTATTGTAGCAATTGGTCCCTTTTCCAATGATGAAATAAATTTTTTCTAAAAAAACTTATTTGTAAGAAATTGGGTAACCCATTTTTATTTATTTTGATAAAAATCAAAGACTTTTTTATGTTTAAAAATTCTAAAAACAACTTACTGTATCAACTGCGAGAAGGAGTCATAGATACATGAAAATTCCCATTTATGGGGAAATTAAGCTTTTGGGAAACAGAAGACAATTAAAAACACTTTTATAATGATAATTTGAAATAATTACCTCAAAACAATTCACTTTTGTCTTCAAACAACGCTAACACAATGCATTAAAAAAACGCCAATGATATGCCAAATTTAATTTGTGTTCTAAACATTGTTTTTCTATTTATCTGTCCTGACTGCCCAATCAGGTACGTGGCGTCAAAACCTCACGATGGTTATGTCACCACATAATGGAATACAAAGGTAAAGTCCCTCCCCTTCTGGAAATAGCGCTGAGCCCAAAAAATCTTTCCTGCGGCCCTAAGAGAGGCACTCTCACAAACACACATCCTTTTTTCCTACACTGATTTCAGCATTCCACTTCCCCTTCCCCTGTCAAGACCTCATTTTTCTCGGAGTCTTTGTTGGTTCAAAAGATGAAATCCGAGCTAAATAACACCAGTACCGCAACCACCTTGTTTACCAAAAAGCCTTTTCTTTTCCACCCCTGAATTATCACCCATAGTGGTTAGGTTTGTCATAACTTTTACTCCTGTTTTTCCACTGTATAATATTCTTAATATGTTTGTATTGTTTGTTTTACAGTTTGTTTTTATTATTGAATCTTGTCTTGTTCTTAAAAAAAGTTCGAATTAAACTATTATGGTGTCGTTGTTTCTTTGGGGAACAACTTAAATTATTCTATAAATTGTTCTGTTTGGCTAATGCCTGTTTTTTTTGGTTCATTTTACAGCACTGATGAATGGAATATGGGGTTAATTTCCAAAACGTTTGATAATAAACATTAATTACGGCCGTGTTAGTCCCTCCTTCTTCTGACTGTTCGACGTTTTCAGTAGCAAGCCTATAAACGACCTATACATACATATATATTATATATATATATATATATATATATATATAATATATATATAATAATAAAATAAAATGAATAGCCAAAACACTCTTCCGTGTTGATACAATGGAAGAAAAAAAACACAATACACAAAAACTAGATTTTTTATTGAAAGTGAGAAATACAGTTTCGAAATCCACCTGGATTCCATCTTCAGGTCAGACCTGGAAAATGGAATCCAGGTGGATTTCGAAACTGTAGTCTCACTTTCAATAATCTAGTTTTGTATTGTTGGGTTTTTTTCATATATATATAAATATATATATAAAATATTATATATATTATATATATTATATCCCAAAAAATATAAAATTTGTTGTGTGTGCCATAATATATATATATATAATTTTATATATATTATATATATAAAATATAAAATATAAATATATAATATAATCTTTGTAGGTGTGTGTAGACACACACCACAGACAAAACATACACACACACACACCACACACACACCACACACACCCCACACACACACACCACACACAACACACACACCCCACACACACACACACACCAAACATATATATATATTATATATATATATAATAATAATATATATATATAGGGATATATATTGTATATATATATATGTATTATATATATAATATATTATATAAATAATATATATATGTGTGTTGTGTGTGTGTGTGTTGGGGGTTTATGTGTGTGTGTGTGTGTGTGTGTGTTATATGTTATATAATATATATATATAATATATTATTATTTTATATAACATTATATATATACATATATATATACATATATTATATATAATATATATATATAATTATATATATATATATATGTGGTGTTGGGGGGTGTGTGTGTGTGTATAACATTTGTGTGTGTATATATATTTACACACACAACACACCCCACACACACCACACCACCCCACACACACACAATATATATTTTATTATATATATATATAATAATATTATATATATATTTTATATATATATATGTTATATAAAATATAAAATATATATATATATTATATAATGTATGTATATGTATAAACATGTGTGTTTTTCTGTGTTATATAATATAATATATTATATGAAAAACATAAAGTTAAAAAAAGTGTTGTTTTTATTATATTATTATTTTTATTATTTTTTTATTAATAATATATATATATAATATATATATATAAAATATTTTAAAATATATATATTATGTAGTCTATGTATATTCCCTATTTTTGTGTTGTGTTTTTTAACATTCTTTCTTTACCCTATATGTATAACTTTTTATGTTGTTTCCCTCGTTTTTCCTGTTGCACGCGGGGGTTCCCCCCCCGTTGTTTTTTCCGAATCGAAAAATGGAAAACAGAACAGCAGCAGAAACAAACTGTTTTAAGAGGGAGCGGGTGCAGGTTTCTTCTGTATGGCAAGCCGCGACTTTAGGCTGCATTTCGGGAAAGAAAAGGGAAGCCAGCCCAAAGAAAGGAAGCGGGAGAAGCGTCCCGCCCGGTAATGTTGGGGATGTCACGAATTGCACACACACGATGCGCGTATTCTGTACGGCATGTGTAATATTTTGTAAATATTAATGCATACACAACAACCCCCACCACACACAACACATACAACCCAAACCCACACACCCACGTGTTTATAATATATATATATATAATAAAATATAATATATTATATAATATATATATATATATATATATATATATATATATATATATAAATTTCAATATTTTTATATACTGCACGTGCGAGGGCATATATGTTTTGCGTGTTTGTATATATACACGTATGTGGGGTATATATGTGTATACATATGCATGTGTTTATATAGATGTATTTGTTTTTATTGCATATATAAAAATAAAAAATATATATTTTATTTTAGATTATATAATTATAATATATATATATATTATATATAAATTATATATATATATGCGTATAAGATAGATATAAACATATTTTGTATATTTATATTATATATTTAATATATATATATATTTTATATATATATACATATATATATATATATATAATATATTATAATATATATTATATAATAACATATATATTAATTGTGTGGGTGTGTGTGTGTGTGGTGTGTGTGCGTGTGGTGTGTACATACATACATGCCCTATATATAAACTTTTTTACACATTTTTTTATGTATAAAATCCATGTGTGTGTATATGTATATATATATATATATATATATATATATATATATATATTTTATTATATATAAAATAATATATAATTATACTAATATGTAATGTATATTAATTTTGGGAAAATGTATATAACTGTACCTGCAGGGATGCATATAATATGTGTGTTTTTATATATATAATATTATATATAATTTTAATATATATATTTTATATATATATGTGTTTTTGTGTGTGTGTTGTGTGTGTGTGTGTGTGTGGGTGTTGTGTGTGTTTTTGTGTGTGTGGTTTTTGTGTGTTTGTGTGTGTGGTGTTTTTGTTTTGTGTGTGTGTTGTGTGTTGTGTACATATTATAAAATAAAAATATATATATATATATATTTATATATAATATTATATATTATATATATATATTATACGTATTTAATGTATACATACATATGTGTAATGCATACATATATATTTTTATATACATATATAATTCAATATAAACGCATATATGTTATATATTTTATATAAACATATATATATATATATATAAATATGTAAATATAATTAATATTATTATATATATATAATAATATATTAATTAAAATATGTATATGTACAATATATTTATGTATATACATGTGTGTCAAAGCACAGGCAAAAATTTTACGATTGCCGCGGCGTGTGTGTGTAAAACATATGTGTTGTGTGTGCCCTGGGGTGTGTGTGTGGTGGTGTGTATTGGTGGTTTGTGGGGTGTGGTGTTGTGTGGTTTTGTGGGTGGACAGATCGATGGGGGGGGATGGATGTATGTTTTGTGAATGTACCCTAAATTATTATATAATATTTTATTAAAATATATTTATATTATATAATGTGTGTGTGTGTGTGTGTGGGGTGTGGGTGTGTTGTGGTGTGTGGTGTGGGGTGTGTGTGTGGGGTGAGGTGTGGTGTGTGTGGAGGTATGTATGTATGTTGTGGGGTGGTGTATGTGGTGTAAAGTGTGTGTGTGTGTGTTGTGTGGGGTTTATGTTTTTTTATATTCACCCAAAAACCACCCCCCAACACACACACACACCACACACACCCCACACACTACCAAAAACAACACCACACACTAATCATTATTTACTTATTTATTTATTTTATTATATGGCATATTAGAATATATGGTTTGATTGTTGTGTATGGGGGTGTACACATATATTATATATATATATATATATATATATAGATATATATATATTAATAAAAAATTTTGTAATTATTTTTAAAAAATATTAATATTTATTGTATATATTAAATACACACAGACACCCCCACACATAAAACACACACATGCACACACCCCCACACACACACCAACCAAACACACACCACCACATACAAAACACACCCACACCACAACAAAAGATTTTATATATATATATATTATAATTATATATATTAATTTAATAATATATTTTATAATAAAATATATTTAAAACCACACACACCCCCACACCCAACAACCAACAACACACCACCCCAACACCCCACACCCACACCCCCCCAAAACCCAACCCCCATCCCACCCACAAAATTTCCCCATTAATATTTTTGGGTGGGTGTTTTGGGGGTTTAAAAATTTTAAATAAAAAATCCCAAAAACCCAACCCCAACCCACCCCCCCACACAAAACCCCCAACCAAAAACCAAAAAACCCCCAAACACCCCCCAACACCCCACTTTACTTTTTACACCCCCCACAACATTCCCAATTTTTTAAATTTTTTACTTATTTTTTATTTTAAATTTAAAAGGGGAAATTTTTTGGTATATTTTTAATATTTTTTAGGTAAAAAATGGGGTTTTAAAGGTTTGGGGTCCCTAAATATTTTTGTAAAAATATTATATTTTAATATATATATATTTTATAAAAATTAAAAATTTAATTTTATAAAATTAAAAGGGTTAAAAAATTTTTAAAACAAAAAGGCCCACCCCAAACCAAACCCAAAAAACCCCAAAAACACATGCCACAAAACAAACACCACAACCACCCCCCCCAAACCCCCACCCCCACAAAACCCAACCAAAAACACCCCACAACCCCCCCAAAAATTACCCCCAACCCCCAAAAACCAACCCAAACCCAAAAAGGGATTTTAAAATAAAAATTTTTAAATTTTTAATTTGTATATATAAAAATTAAATTTTTTTAATTTATATAAAAATTTTTACTTTTATAAAAAACACCCCCCCAAAACCCCCCCACACACCCCCCCAACCCCCCCCCCAACACCCCCAACACCCCCAACCCCCCCACAAAACCCCACCACCCAACACAAAAAAAAACCCCTTTACCCACCCCAACCCACACCCCAAAATTCCCACACCCCAATTAAAATAAAAAATTTTGGGGTGGGTTGTGGTGGGGAAATTTAATTTAAAAAAAAACCAAAAAAACATACCCCCCAACACCACCCAAACACCCCCAAAACACCCCCCCAACACACAAAACCCCCCCAACAACCCCCCCACAAAAACCCCAAAACAAAAAACCACACTTAACCCCCAAAAAAAAAAACCCCCAAACCCAGGGGGGCGAAAACCACAAAAAACCCAAAACCAACCCCCCCAAAACCACCACACCACACAAAAAAACCAAAAAGGACCCCCACAAAAAATATTTTAATATAAAAAAATTTTTTAATATATAAATTTATATATAAAAATGGTATATATTTTTACAGGGTTGTGGGGGGGTTTGTTTTGGGGTTTTGGTTTTTTTTGTGGGGTTTTGGGGGGGGGGGGGGGGTGGGGGTGTTTGTGGTTTTGGGTGTTTTGGGGGTTTTTGTGTGGTTGTGGGTGTTTGGGTTTAAATTTTTTGTTTTTTTTAAATAAAATTCCACCCCAAAAACCCAAAACCCCTTTTATTTTAACATTTCCCATATTTTAATATAAAAACTTTTAATTATATAAATTATAATATATTTTAAAATTAAATAAAAGTTTATAAAATAAAAAATTTTTTTTTGTATGGAATATAAATTAATATTTTCCCCCCACATATTTTTAATTAAACAATATTTTCCTAAAAACCCTTTATCCCCTCTCTTCCTTCTTTTTCCTCCCCCAAATTAAAATATATATTTTTTAATTTTTAAAATAAAATTAATATTTAAAATTATATATTATAGGGTTATTTCAAAAATATAATGTAAAAAGGTAATGTTTTATTTTATACAACATCCCTTTTGTAAAACACAACCACGGGGGGGGGGGGAACCAAAACCCACAACCCCCAAAACCCCCAACCCCACCCCTTACACCAAAACCCCCCACACCCCCCACACCCCCCCAAAACCCCCACACACCAACCAACAACACCCAACCCCCAAAACCACACCAACACCCCACAAAAAACCCCCAACAAAATTTTAAAAATTTTTATAAAAAATTTTAGGGAAATTTTTTAAAATTTTAAATAAAATAAAATATTAATTTATTTATATTATATATTTGGGGGGTGTGGGGGTGGTGGGGGGGGTTGGGTTGGTTTTTGGGTGTTTGGGGGGGTGGGGTTTGTGGGGTTTTGGGGTTTTTGGGGTGGGGGGGTTGTGTTGGTTGTTGTTGGTTTTTTTGGTGGGGTGGGGTTTTGTGGGGTGTTGGGGGGGTTTTTTGGGTGGGGTTGTTTTGGGGTTTTTGGTTTGGGGGGTTGGGGTTTGGTTTGGGGGGTGGGTGGGTGTGGTTTGGAAAGGGGCCCCCCCGGGGGGGCCCAAAATGGTTAGGGGCCCCCCCCCCGGACTAAAAAGGACTGCCCCCCAAACGGGGGGGGGCCCAAAATTTTGAGTTCGGGGGTTTTTTGGGCCCCCCCCAACCGACCCCCCCGCGGTTTTTTTTCCCTTTGGGGCCCCAAGGGGAAACTTCCCCCCCCAAAATTTTGCCCCCCCCTGGGCCCCCTGGGGGGGGGCCCAAAAAGGCCAGTTTCCAAGCCCCCCAATTTTCCCGGGGGTTAAAAAATTTAGGGGATGGGTTGACCCCCGTTTAAAAAAAAACCAAAACCCCCGGGGGGGGGGAACCCCCCAAGGGGGCCAAAAACCCCCCCCGGCTTTTTAAAAATTGCTGAAAAAAAAATTTTCCCAAAGGGGAAGGCCCCTTTGGGGATGGGCCCAAGGGGCCCCCGGGGGGGCCCAAAAAGGGTTTTTTGGGGAAGCGCCCCCCGGGAAATAAAAAACTGCCCCCCGCCCCCGGCCCAACCCTTGAGGTTTTTTTTTTCCGGGGGGTTTCCCCAAAGTCCCCGGGGGGGAAAGGCCGGGGTTTTTTTCCCGGGGGGCCCAAAGGGAAAACCTTTCCCCCCTTTTAAATTGCCTACCTAGCCCCCCCTTGGGGGGGGGCCCCAAAGCCCCCCCCCCAAGCCCAATTTTTGGTGGGGCCCCCTAAAACCCCCCGGAAAAAAATAAAAAGGGAGAAATAAATTCCCCTAAAAAAGGAAAAACAGGGGGAAAAAATTTCCTCTGGGGGAAAAAAGGGGAAAATTTGGGAAAAAACCCCCTCCCAAAAACTTTTACCCCCCCCATTTCCAAAAAAGGGCTTTCCACCCCATAAAAAAAAACTAAAAATTTAATTTATAAAATTCCCCTGGGGGGGCCCCAAAAAACGGGGGGGGCCTCCGGGGCCCAATAAAAACCCCCTACCTTTTTTAAAAAAGGAAAGGGGTTTGGGGGTGGGGGGTGTTTTTGTGTTTTGGGGGTTTTTTGGGGTTTTTTGGGGGGTTTTGGGGTGTTTTTGGGGGGTTTTTGGTGTGTTTGGGTGGGGTGGTTGGAGGGGGGGTTTTGGGTGGGGTTTGTGGTTTTTTTGGGTGTTTGGGGTTTTGTGAGGGGGGGTTTTTATATATTAATATATTTTTAAAAAATATATAAAAATTTTTAAATATAAAATATAAAATAAATTTTATTTACACCCCCCCACACACCCCAAAACCAAAACCCAAAACAAAAAATATATAATATATAAAATTTTATACTAAAATTATATTTTATAATATGAACCCCTATATATTTTAAAATTTTTAATTTGAAAATTTTATATAAAATTTAAAAAAACACCCCCACCCACCCCCAACCCACAAACCCCCCACCCCCCCACCCCCTTTCCCTATCCCATTTTTTTAAAATTATAAATTTTAAAATTATCATATATAATTATATATTATTTTTAATATATTAATAACATAAATTTATAAAAAAATACATTAATTTTATATTTTTTTTTAATAATTTTTTAAAATTATATATATATATTATAAATTTTTAATTTTTTAATTTAAAAAAATGTGGTTGGGGGGTTTAATTTCCTTTCATCTTTCTTTTAAAAAAGGGTTTTAAAAAATTTTTTTTAAAAATTTTTCCTTGACCCCGCCGGGGGTTCCCCAAGAAAAAGTTTTAACAAAAAAATTTTCTTTTTTAAACCCCTTTTTTTTTGGGGAATTGGCCCCCCCTTTTGGGGGAGTAAAAGGTTTACGGGGGGTTGGGGTTTTTCCCCCCCCGGGTTTCCCCTTTTTCCCCCAACGGGGGGATTTGCCGGTTTTTTTACCTTGTTGGGGTAAACATTCCCCCTTTTTTTAATTTTTAAATCCGGGGGGGGGGGAAACCCCCCCAAACTGGATTTGGGGGCCGGGGGGTTTTTGGCCCCCCCCCCAAAGGGGCCCCTAGGGGGGGGGAAAAAATTCCAAAGGGGGGGAATTTTTCCTTTTGGCCCCCCCAAAAGGGGGGAAAAAAAAAACGGGGGGGCCGGGGGGGGGGTTTGGGGGGGACTGGGAACCCCCCCGGAACCGGGTTTTTGGGCCGGGTTCCGGGGGCCCGGGGCCCCCCCTTCCCGCCCCGGGGAAACGTTTAAAAAAACCCCAATTGGGGGGCCCCACCCCCCAAGGGCCCTTTGGGAAACCTTTCCTGGGTTTTTCCCCTTTGGAAATTGTTTGGGGGGGGGGTATACTTTAAAAAATAAAAAAAAACCAAACCCAACACCAACCAAAAACCCACCCCCAAACCCCCCCCCCAAACCCCCACAAAACCCCCCCACAACCCCCCCACCCCTTTTACCCACAAAAAACCCCACACCCCAACCCCACACACCCCCCCAAAACCCCCACACACAAAAAGGGGGCAAACACACCCCCACACCCCCAAAACCCAACACCCCCAACACCCCACACACCAAATATTTAATTTATAAAAATATTAATATTTTAAAAATTAAAATTTATAATTTATTCAAATTTTAATATAATAAAATAATATTGTTGTGTGTGGGGGGTTTTTGTGGTTTTTTGGGGGGTGGGTGGGGGTTTTTGGGGTGTGGGGGTGTTGGTGGGGGGTGGGGGGGTTGTGTTTTGGGGGTTTTGGGGGTTTTTTTGGAAAATTGTTTTGGGGGGGTGGGTTGGTGGGGTGGGGGGGTTTGGGGTGGGGGGGGTTGGGGGGGGGGTCTTTTGTGGGGGAATTCCCTATGTTTTAAAATTGTTAAATAAAAAAACTTTAAACCATAAAACATAATATTTTTGGAAATAAAAATTTTAAATATTAAAATATTTTTAAAAATCAAAATATTTCTTTTATAAATAATTTTTAAAAAGGGAAGAAAGAAAAGGAAGGAAGGGGGAAGAGGGGAAAGGGGGGAAGGAGGGGGGGACGGGGGGGGAGGGGGGGGGGAGGGGGAGAATTTTATAGTTTTAAAATTTTAATAGATATTTTAAAAATATTTTTAATTATATTTTCATACAAAAAAAAAAAATATTTTAAATAAATAATAATTATAATAAAAATTATTTTATTATATAATATATATTAAAAATAAAAATAAAAATTTATATTTTTAAAAATATTAATTTTTTGGGGGGTTTGGGGGGTTTGGTTTTGGGAATATATATAAAATTGGGTGTGTGGGGGGTAAAATTGGTGGGGTGGGGGTGGGGTTTTTGGGGGTTGTGGGGGTTTATGGGGGGTTTTGGGTTGTTTTTGGGGTGTGGGGGGGGGGTTTGTTTTGGTGTGGGGGGGGGTGTGTGGGGGTTTGGTGTTTTGTGTGGGGCCCATTTTATGAATACAAAAAATTATTTTTTTTTTTTATTTTTTATTTTTTTTTTTTTTTTTATTTTTATTATTTTTTAAAATTAAATTTATTATAATTTTTTTTATTTTTACTTTTAAATTCCCTGTTTTTTTGGTTTTTTAAACAAATTTAAATTTTTTACAAATTAAAGAAAAATTTTTGGGTTTTTGTTTTCTTTATTAAAATTTTTTTTCCAACTTTTTTATTTTTCCCCATTTATCTTTAAAAACACCCATCATTTTTTAACCCAATTTTATTTTTTGTTTTTTTTTTAAAATTTAAATTTTTAAAATCAGGGGAAAAGGGGGCTTTTCCCATTGTTATTTTTACAAATTCCCAGAAAAATTTTTAAATTTAAAATTTTTCCCCATTAAAAAAACTTAAATTTTATTAAATTATTTTAAGGGCCTTTTGTTATTAATTTCACCCCCAACCCCAACCCATTTTTTAATTTTTTTTGGGAACCCAAATTTATGAAAATTTTTTTTTTTTTTTTTTTTAAGAAAATTTTACAATTCTGGGATTTATTTTATTTTTAAATTTTTATTATTATTTTTATTTTTTTTTTTAAATTTTAAATTTTATTAGATTATTTTTTAAAATTTTAAAATTTTAATTATAAAAATATATAATAATTTTTTAATTAAATATTTTTAAAATCAAAAAAAAACCTTTGGGGGAAAACCCCCTTTTCCCTTTTAATTTTAAATAGGGGGTTTTTTTTTTTTTCTTTAAAAACCATTTTTTAAAAATTAAAGTAGTAGTGGGTTAAGTAGTAGAGTGGGGAAATTTGTTTTTAATCTTTTTTAAAATAAAATTTTTCCCCTTTCTTTTTTTTTTTTACCATTATTTTTTTTATTATTTAAACCTCTTTCACCCCCCTTTTTAAAACCCTTTCCATAAATTTATTTTTAAATTATTATTTTAAAATTTATTTTTTTAAAAAAAATTAAGGGTTTTTAAAAAAACCCCTTTTCCCCCTTTTATTTTTTTTAAACACGGCCTTATAAATAACCCCAAAAACCTTTTTCCCCCCCAAAGACCAAAAATCTTTAAACCCCTTTTTTGGGGAAAAGGGGGGTTTTTTTTTCCCGGGGAAACCTTTGAAACCAAAAAGCCCGGGGCCCCCCCAAAAAAACCCAAAGGGAGCTGGGGGTTGATTAAAAAAACCCCTTTTTAAAAAAAAGGGCTTAATTTTTTTTCCCCAAAAGGGTTAAATTGCCCTTTTTTTGGGGGGGTTTTTTCCAATTTAAAAAGGGTTTTAAAAAGGGCCCCCCCCAAAAAAAAACCCTGCCCCTTGCCATTTTTTTCGGGAAGGGGCCAAAATTTTAATTGTTTATAGTTAAAGGGGGGGAAAAAAATTAAACTTTGGGGGGGGGAAAAATTGGGGAATTTTTTTAAACCTTGGGGGGGTTTCCCCTTTTTCCCCCCACTTTCCCGGGGAAATTTTAATTTTCCTTTTAAATTTTTTTCGTTTTTTGTTTTCTTTCCCACAAATTTTTTAAAAATTGGGTTGCCCCTTTTGGTTTTTTTCCCCAACATTTTTTAGGGGAAAAAACCCAACAAATTTTTGAAAAAAAGGGGAAATATAAAACCCCGGGAAATTGGGGAAAACGCCCCCCCCTTTTTTAGCCCCAAAATAAAAACGGGGGAAGTGTGGGGGGCCCCCAAGTTTGCTTTGTAAAGGGGAAATAAAAACCCAGAAAAAAAAAAATTTTAACCCAATTTTAAAAACCCTTTTTACCCATATATTGGTGGGGATTATTTTTCCTAAAATTTAAAATATAGTTTTTAATTTAAATTTTTTGGGTTTTTCCAAAGGGTTTCTTTTAAGGGAAATAAAAAGGGAAAATGGGGGGTTTAAAAAAAAAAACTGGTTTTTTTTAACCGTTTCCCCCAAAAACGGGAAAAATTTCCCCTTCCCAACTTTTTTTAACATTTTTTTGTTTTAAATTAAAAAAAGGGAGGGGGGTTTTTAAATTTTTCTTTTTAAATTTAAATTTTTTTTAAATTTTTAAAAACCCCTTCGCTAGGGGCCCCCTTGGAGTAAAAATTTTAAAATTTTGGGGGGCCTTTTTTTTTACTTTGGCCCGGGGCAAACCCTTTCTTTAAAGTTTTTCCCAAAAAATCTTTTTCCTTTTTTCCCTTTTTTAAATTTTTTTCCCCTTTAAATTTTTGGGTCCCCCCCCCTTTGGGGCCCCAACATTTTTGTGCGGGCCCCGGGGCATTATTTTTTAAAACATCTTTTCTTTTAAACCAGAAAATTTTAAAAATTTTTTTTTAACATTTTCCCCCAATTTGCCCAAACTTTTTATTTTTTCTCCCCTTTTTGGGGGGGGGCCCCAATGCAAAAAATTTTTTTTCCAAACCCCCACCCAATATTTTTTTTTGAATTTGCATTGGGTAAATTTTTTAAAAATTAGGGGGTTAAAAATATTAACATTGTCTTTATTTTTTTGGTTTGGCCCCTTTTTTTTAATCCTTATTTTTTGGAATTAAAGGTTGTTTCCCTTTTTCCCCTTTTCCCACCATAACCCTAAAAAATTTTTTTGTTTTTTTTTGCCCTTTTTTTCGCCCCCCAAATTAGGGTTCCATTTTCCCCCCGCCCCGTTTTTTTTTTTCCACCCGGATTTTTAAATGGGGAAAATTTTTAACCCAACTTATTAAGGTTTCCCCCCCTAAAAAATTTTTTTTAACATTTTTTTTTTAAAACCCCAAAAATTTGGAAAAATCCCCCTTTTTATTATTTTTTTAATTGGGTTTTTTTTTAAATTTCGGGGAAAATGGGGTTTTTTTTCCCAAAAGGGGGGAACCTTTTTTTTTTCCCAATTTAGGGGCCCGGCTTTTTTTTTTTTTAACAATTTATTAAAAATATTAATTATATAAATAAAATTTTATTTTAAAATTATTATTTTATACCCCCATTGAAAAAAAATAAAAGGGTTTTTTTTCCAAAAATTTCCCCCAAAGGGGGGTGTTTTTTAAAAGTGTCGGGGAAATTTTCCTTTTCCCCTTGCCTTTAAGGGGGGCCCGGGGTTTTTTGGCCAGATTTAAAGGGGTTGGGTGGGGGACCATTTTTCTTTTTTTTATTTTTTTTTCAGTTTTTTTAATTTTTAATTGGGGAATATTTCCCAAAAGGGGCCAATACCCAAACTTTAAATTGGACGAAAAAATCCAGGGCTTTAAAAGGAAAAAGGGAAAAAAAAAAAATAAAAATATTTTTCCCTTTGGGTTTTTTTTAAATTTCCCCCCCCGGGTTAAAAAATTTTTTTACCCCATTTTCAAGTTTTTTTCCAAACCCCTTAAACCCCACCAGGGTTTTTTGGGGTAAATTTTTTTAAACTATTTTCCAAAATTGGGGGAAATAAAATTTACCAAAAATTCTTTTTTTAAAACGGGCGGGCCAATTTTTAATTTTTTAAATTTTTTCCAAACCCCTTTTTTACGAAAATTTTTTTTTCCCTTTTCCCCCGTAAACCGGGGGCCAAGGGGGGTCCCCCAAATTTTTCCAATAAAAAAAAACAGGGGTTCCACTTTTTCTGAAAACCGGGGGGGAAACCCCAACCAAAAATAAAGAAAAACCCCGGGGGTTTTTTTTTTTTTTTTTTCTTCGTTTTTTTTTAAAAAGGGGCATAACCCTTTTCCCAAAAAAATTAAAATTAAAAACTTTTTGGAGAAAAATTTGGGGTTTTTCCTCTCGGGGAAGTTTTTTTTTTTCCCTTTTTGGTTGGGGGGGGGGGACTTTTTTTTCCCAAGGAAGTTTTCCCCCCCCCGGGCCCCCCCCTTTCCAAAATTTTTCCCAACTTTTTTTAAAAAAATAAATTGGGCCCAAACCCAAGGGTTCCCCCCCCCCCTTTTCCCCAAAATTTGCCCCCCCAATTTTGGGGGTTTTAAAAAAATTTCCCCCAGGTTTCCCGGGGAAAAATTTAAAATTTTTTTTCCCCGGTCTGTTTTTCCCTTTTTTTTAAGGGGAAAAACTTTGGCAAATGGAAAACCAAATTTGATAAAAAAGGGTTAAAGAGCTGGGAAAAAAAATTAAAAAAATTTAATTTTTCCCCAAAAATTTTAAAAAATTTAAAAATTTGGTTTCCCCCTGAAAACCCTGCCCTTTTGGGGGAATTCCCAAAAAGGAAAAACTTTTTAAAAAAGGGATTGTTTTAGGGGGGGTTTTCCCGGGAAAAAAAGGGTTTGGGGGGAAGGGAAAACCTTTTTTTAATATTGAAAAAATTTCATTTTTTTCCCCCAAATTTTGTTTTTTTTTTAATTTGAAAGGGGCCCCTTTCCCCCCAGATTTTTCCAAATTCATTTTTTTTTTTTAAAGGGCCCCAAAAATTCCCCCCATGTTTTAAATTCGTTTTTTCCCTTTTCAGCATAAAATTTTGAATGACTTACCATAAGTCTATTTTTTCCTACTGCTGCATTTTTACTTTAAATCTTTTTCAAAACCCTTTTACGTACTTTTTTACCTCCTCGTATACCAGGCAAGGGGCGTCCACCAATTCAATATTAACACGTCACATTCTGCCAAGGGAAACAAAACCAGTATGAGAACAACTGTTTTTTGTTTTGTTTTTCTTCTGTTTTTTACAATGCATATCTATTCATAAAATCAAATTAACAGTGGAGATAGTGTTCTCTCTGACGTTTTATTTTTCCACATATGTTAGATGACTAATCAAGAGCTCCTCTCAGTCCTCAAATATCACTATTTACAAATGATTGACCAACATGTCCACTCTTCCCAAAGCTGCACAATTTCGGGGTAAATTCCCATGCATCCAGGGAATTTGAATTAATTCGTCTGATTTCCTTTAAGAAACATGGCAAATGCAACATTGTATGAAGGTATTAGAGCTGGATAAATAAAATATATTTCAGAATATAAATCAAAATGGTCTCTGTAAGCTTCTTTAGGAAGTCAAGGTAACGTAATATAGATGCTAGAGGTGTACAGTAAGGTGTGGAGGAACCTTTCTTAATATTGAGATCATTATTCACTTGTTTGTTTTATTTGCAATGTCGTCAGCAGTATCACATCATTTTTATTAAGGACCATATTCATGATTTATTCGTTATCCATCAGCATCATTGCCATTACTGTCATTTGTATATAATAATGATACTATTGCCAGTGACGATGAAAATATCAATACTGTTGCTAAAAAAGTAACGATGATTTTAATAATGATGACAGTAATGATTATGATGATGTTTAATGATAATGGCAATAATGCTAAAACAATACAAATGATATTTGATAATGGACAATGATTATGATACCCAAACATTAATAATGATTATTATTATAAGAGTACGATTGGTATTGACAAAGATGGTAAAGATAATAATGATGATGATTGTGCTGCATAATGAAAATAATGTTGTTTTTTTACTATTACCTTTTACTAACGACTAATAATGATTTAAAATTAGGGAAAATGATACAATAACCAATAAAAAATGATGCAGTAATGATCAGGGAAAATGCTAAAAAATTTAAAAATGATACTGACAAATAGTGAAAATAATGAAAATGGGTTATTGTAACGATAATGATTTATCATTATTATAAGGGGAAAAACAATAGCAAAAATCAATTAATATGATGAAAAATTTAATTTTGATAATGAAAAAAAAAAGGGTTATTGTTTAAAAGAAAAAATAGAAATACCAAATAATAAGAAATTGATAATAATCATAAAAAAATGAAAAAAAACGGGGGCCTTTGAAACATGTGGCCCCCATGGAAAAAGTTCAATTCTAGACAGTTCCCCTACAAATTTTTCCAATATCTGCTACCCAGTAGGCCCTTTTCCAGGTTTAAAATTTCCGGGGCCCCCGCTTTTTTATCTAAAGCAGGGGTTCCCAAAACTCATTTCAGTGATGCCACACAAAAAAACCACCCCTGGTACTTTGGGGCGGAAAATTTAAAATTTTTTTCTTTTTTCCCCGGGCACCATCTTGGAAAAAACTACTAAATCTAATGTTTATCTTATGTTTTTTTTTTGCCATTTGGAAGTTTTTTTCCCCCAAGCATTCGGAACAAAAGTATGGCATTTTTTTTATGTTTGACTGTTTTTTTGGGCATAATTTTTTAAGGGGGGCAAGTGTTTTTCCGGGTTTCTAAAAGGGGTTTCAGGGAGGGAGTAGCTAAAAAATTTTATTTGTTTAAAATTTTATGAAAAAAAAACACTATATGCACAGGGGGGGAAAAAAGGATTTCTGTCCCACTGGTAGACGGGGGTTGGTTTTGGGGAGGTGGACAAAAAAAACGTCTATGAATGTCTTTTTTTTTTTCTATGATTGGTGGAATTTTTTTCCCAGATAAGTCCCACACTACGACAGCGTTTTTTGGGCCAGCACGAAAATACATGGCTCGTCCAGACCTAAAAATGGGGAAAAAGGGGCCCTGTATGCCTAATGGTTTCCAAAAAATTTTTTCATTTTGGGGGCCTTCGCCCAAAATATTAAACTTTCCTCCTTGGCCCCGTTCATGCCCCCCCAATTTTATAGTTATGAATTATAAAAAAAAAAAACCTTTTTATAAAAAAAAACCCCATTTATTGTTTTATATGAAAAGAAAAATTATTTTGGGGGGTTTACTGTAGGTGAATAAAAATTCAGTCAAATTTGAAACGTCAAAATTGGTCTTTTTTGGGCTCTAGGGCCCCCCCAAAAAAAGTACCCCCTGGCCCCCCCACTGGGGGGGCCTAGCCCCCCAGGTTGGGAACCCGGTGTATACATTACTTGCCACTTAAAAATCTAAGATTAAAGCAAGAAAAAAGGGGAAGTCCATTTCTTAACCCCCATGTTTTCCTTTTCTAGAGACGCCCCCCAAACCATCACCTTTTCAGGTTGTAGTGATTTCCTTTTATTCCCCTTCCTCCCACCCAGGGGGTTCCCTTCCTTCCCCCCCCGCCCAAGGCCCCCCGGGGGGGGGGTTTAAAAATCCTTTTTTTTTTTTTAAAAATTCCCCCTTCCGTAATTTTTGAAAAACCCTTTTTTAATTTAGAAAACAAATTTTTTTAAAAAAGAAGTAATGGAAAAAAAAAGTGAATAAAAAATAAAAACTTCGGGTATTTTATTGCAAAAAAAATAGGGCTTGCTTGGGTTTCCCCTTGGTAAATTTTTTAAGTTTAAATTTTTTCCGTTAAAAAAATTTTTTGGGTAATTTAAAAAAAAAAAGGAATGGGGAAAAAATTAAAAAGTATTTTTTTAGGGGATTTTTAAACCATTTTTTAAAAATGGTGGTCCTTTTTTTCGTTTTTTTTGCGTTTTTTTTCCGTTAAATTGCATCTAAAATGTTTTTTTTTGGGTTTTTTTTTTTTTTGGTTTTAAAATTTAAAAAAAATAAGGGGGGGGGGAAAAAAAAATTTTTTACCAAAGAAACCAGAAAAAGGGGGAAAAAAGAGGGAAAAAGGGGGGAAAAAGAAAAGGGGAAAAAAAGAAAAAAAAAAAGAAAGGGGGAAAAAAAGGAAAGGAAGGGGGGGGGGGAAAAAGAAAAAAAGGGGGGAAAAAAAGGGGGGGAAAAAGGGAAGAAGGGAAGGGAAAAAAGGAGGGGGAAAAGGGGGGAAAGGGGGAAGGGGAAAAGGAGAAGAGGGGGGGAAAAAGGGGGGGGGAAAAAAAAGGGGGGGAGGGAGAAAGAAAAAAGGGGGGGGGGGGGGGGGGGGAAAAAAAAAAGGGGAAAAGAAAAAGGGGAAGGGGGGGGGAAAGGGGAGAAGGGGGGGGGGGGGGGGGGGGGGGGGGAAAGGGGAGGGAAAAAGGGGAGAGAGGAGAGGAGAGGGGGGGGAAAGGGGGGAAGAGAGAAGAAAAGGGGGAAGAGGGGAGGGGGAGAGAGAGGAGGGGAAAGGGAGGGGGGAAAAGAAAGAAGAGAGAGGGGGGGAAAGAAAGGGGGGGCGAGGGGGGAAAAGGGGGAAGAGGAGGGGGGAAGAAGAAAGAGAGGGAAGAAAGGGAAGAGAAGGAGAGAAAAAAGGGAGAAAAAGGGGAAGAGGGGAAAGAGAGGAAGAAAAGAAAAAAGGAAAAGAGAGGAGGGAGAAAAGGGGGGGAGGGGGAGAGGAAGAAAGAGAGAGAGAGAAAGAGAAAGAGAGAGAGAGGAGGAGAGGAGAAAAAAAGAGAAAAGGAGGAAGAAAAAAAGGAAAAGGGAGAAAAAGAGGAAAAGAGGGGGGAGGGGGAGGGGGGGAGAGGGAGGGGGGGGAAAGAGGGAAAAAAAGAGAAGGGGAGGGGAAAAGGAGGGGAGGAAAAAGAGGAAAAAGGGGGGGGGGGGAGGGGAGAAAAAAAGGAGGAGGGGGGGAGGGGGAGGAGAAGAGGAGAGAGAGGGGGGGCTGTTAGTAAACTTTCCCAAAAAATCTTTTTAAATCTCCCCCCAGGGGGAGTTTTTTGGTGCAAAAAACGTGTTTTCTTAGCTGGGGAAAATTTTGTTATATTTTTTTTGTTTTTTTGTTATATTTTTTTTAAACAGGCTGTAAAATAGTATATTTTATATTTCCCCGCTTGCCAAAACCTTGACAATAAGGGTGTTTTTTTTCCCCTTTGCTTTTTTCCAAAATATGCCTTGTAGGAGGGTGACAAAGTATATCCCTTCCCCCGAGGGGCAAAAAAAAAAAAAACAAGGGTTGAACCCCGCCATGGGGCGATTTTTCCGATCACTTTTTTCTTTGGCTGTTTTCTCTGATTTTTCAAGGTATAGGGGGGTTTTCAGATTTTTGCCTATATAATCGAGTTGAAACTTGAGAAACATCCTCCAACTCTCTTTTTTGACCGGGGAAAAACTTTTTCACCAAGGGGACTTTCTTTTAAATTTTTCCACATCTCCTATCAGGTTTTGTTAAAAATCCTATTTTTTTTTCGTTTTTGGGCCCTGTGAGGAAGGCAGATGCCCTGAAAAAAAGGTTCTGGGTTTTTCTCCAATCCCCCCTTTTTTTCCCTTTTCCCCGTTGGAAAATTTTCCCCCAGTTTTCCCTTGTTCGGGGGTTTACTCTATTTTTTTCTTTGTTTTTTTTTTTCCCCTTTCGAAAAATTTTTTCCCCTTTTTTTTTTTTCCCCTTTTCCCCCCTAAGGGGGGGGTTGATTCCAAAAGCCAGAGATGAAGAAATCTAAAATTTTAAACCACCGTTTTTTTTTTTTTTCTTTTTTTTTTTTTTTTTTTTTTGGGTTTTTTATAATTTTTAAATTTGGGGTTAAAAAGGCAGCGTGAAAAAAATTTTCGGGATCGCCTGTGGGGGGAACTTTAACCCCCCGTTTTTTTTTTTTTTTTTTTTCTTCCTTTTTTTTTTTTTTTTTTGATTGCTTGCCTCACTCCAGCGAAAACCGTTATATGACCCTTTCCCCTTTTTCCCTAAACCCCATTAAAAAAAATCGAAAAAAAAAGCAACAAAAAATTTTTTATTGAACTTGAAAAAAAGGGGAAAAATTGTGCATTTTTTTCCTCATCTTGATTTCCCCGAAGTGGGTTTTTAAAAAACACATCTTCAAGGTCATTAACGACCGTCCCCACGATTTTTTTTTGGGTAAGAAGGCACAGAGGCAACATGCCCCAAGATGGATGGGCAGAAGCAAAAAACCCGAGGGGGCAAAAGCCAAACCAATTTCCAGAAAATAGGGGAAGACGAAATAATGACAAAGCTGAAAAACTGAAAGGGGTGAAAGCACGTGAATTCCAAAATTGATCCACGGAGTGGGAATGAGTTCCCCCCCATGAAGCCCCAAGGAAGGGGGGGGCCTTTTTCCCAAAGGCCCCGTACGAGACCAAAAAAACCCCCCCCCCCCCCCCCCCGAGGGGGGGCCCCCCCCGGGGACTTCCCCACCAGCAGGAAACCGCTGGGGGTGCTCCCGCATACAGAGACGTGGCGATCATCAAGGCCTGAAATGTACCTTTTTACTTTGCAAAAAAAGACTAACAACGGGGGGGTTTCCCCAGATGTGACCCTTTAAAAGGGGGTGCTGTTTTTTGAAAATGGTAGAAAGGGGGCGTGTTATTACTGCCAAACCGCCGTCACGATCCTGACCCCCCTTTTTCATAAGTGTTCTCTTTATTTATAACATTTTTTCCATCAGTCTTACTCCACTTCGTTTTTTTTTTTTTTTTAAAAACCCCCCCTTTTTCATCCACTTCCTTTTTTTTTAAAATTTCAATTTACTAAAGTGTCCATACTTCTTTTCTTTAAAAGTAAGTAAAAAAAAAAAAAAAAAAAAAAAAAAAAAAGAAAAAAGAAAAACAAGGATAAAAATGAAACTAAATCCTTAAAAGGAAAAACCTGAGATCCTTCAGTCTGTATATTCTCAAAGTTTACAATACACATAACGCATCCTAACTGGCCTCTAGTAATCAATGAAAAATTTCTTATCTCTCTCTCTCCCTAGAACTCCAAAGAACACCAAGGAGGCGTCCAGTGAGGCCGGGTGCTCCGGGCCAAACCACTGGCTTGACCCAGACCAAAGGCGCAACCCAAGAAAAGAGTTTGGCGGCAAGACTCTTTTTTTTTTACATATCCTCGTTTGTCCTGTCACAAGAAATTTTTATAGATAAAAAAAAAAAAAAATTAAAGTGAAACTTATCCAACTTTTAAAAGAAATAAAGACTATAAAGGGGGGCCCTGTTTTAAAGAAAAGCTAAAAAATGGGGCTTTCCAGGGATATATCCCCAAAAGGCTCACATATGGTGGCTTGAGCCAAGGGTTCTGGTGCCGTTTTTCAAGAGGGGGACTGTCCTAGTCTGAGCTCCCGTAACTAGCGGGGGATAAAATCACGCCCACATTAAAGGCGACACCCGACGCGGTTCACGAACCGACCCCCGCTGACACTGGTGAACACGAGCCTTACGACCCAGATGTGGCAGGCTAATCACATAGGCCAACATGCTTGAGACATTCCCTGAGATCTTCCTCCTTCTCCGTTACAACAAGGAGCCAATGCATGTCCAGAGGAGGGATCCTAGACCTCACCTTGGCCACTGGGGGTTTCTGGGGGGAAGAAATCATATGGTGTCGATGAGACTGGTCCAAGTGACCATTATGGCACTGTTATTTTAACTACCCTCATGGATGCCTGTCCCCCAGCCTAAATGGCCCACCAACCAAATCCAGGTTGGAAAAAACAGAACAAAGGCTTAATTGGCAAGCTTTTCATAATGCCTTGGGCCCATTTGTCTTGATACAGAGTACCCCTACAGAGTGAAAAATGTAGAAAGTGTTTAAAGGGCCAGACTTATCAATGCCATAAACCAAGCAGCCCTCACAGACCATACCTAAAAAACTCGGCTTTTGGTCCACAAAGGGCTCCCCCTGGTACTTAATGAACGAGATTAAGGAGTCAAACCACAGAAGTAAACATATGCAGAACACAATTCCAAAGGCAAAGAACCCCCCCGCCAATCTAGCCCCCTAAATGGAAGCTGTCAGGGGATTGCCAAGGAAGCTGCCAAAAAGAGTGAGGCAGAAAGTGGCTGGAATTGGGTGGGAGGTCCCTTTGGCCACCAAATCACCTTTACAGCCTGTGGTAATGGGTCAAAGGCAAGCTACTAGCCCCTCAGCCAAAGGTTAAAAACCAACCACGCCCCCTAATCAAGGGGGTAATTTTAGACCGGTGCAGGAGTTTTTTTTGTGGAAAAACAAGCAGCAAACATTTCCCTGCCAAAACCGAACTGGGGGAAAAAAAACCCCAAATGCCTACAACCGGGGGCAACCAAACCCCCAATAATTTATTTCTTCTTTGAGGGAACTAAGAAAAAAACCAAAAAAAAAAACATTTTTTCCCTTTTAAAAGGGCCCGGGTTTTTCTGAGGGCATTCGTCCCCCCCCTCTTTTTTCCTATCAAAAAACGGGGGAAAAAGTGGGCTTTTTACTCCCCCAACCCACCAACCCCCCCGGGGAAAAGAGCTAACAATTTTTCCCACCAAAAAACCAAAAGGGCCGGGGAAAAAGTCCGCCCCCTTTTCTCTCCTTAGTGTCTGGGCCCCGCGGCCGCCCGGTGGTCCAAAAACCGATTTTCCATGGAAAATTAAACCTCCGGGGTTTTTTCCAAAGGCTGGCCCAAACCCCACCAAAATTTGGGGGGCGGGGGCCAATTTCGTGCCTGACCCGGGGGAAAGGGGTTTTTGTTTGGCAAGTCCTTTTTGCTCCCCGGGGGGGTTCCCGGGCAAGGAAAAACCCTCGGGGGTGGGGGGGGGGGGGGCCCTTTTTTTTCCCGGCAAAAATAGCCAGTCTTTTAAAAATTTTAATACCCCCCCTCCCCCCTTTGCCCCCTGTATCCTAAAAACATCCCCCTCCCAGTGGGGGGGGCAAGATCTCTTCCTTGCAGATGATCAGGGAAAAGTCTCTCCCTGGAAAGCAAAAAAACTGCCCTAAGAAAAGGGCCCAGCCGGTCTGGACCTTGTCGAGGAGTGTTGTAGGGAGGACTAAAAATCCCCTGCAGTTTAAATCCAAAAAAGCCATGGCTCTGAGACCCCAATCCCTCCAAGGCAACAAGTCTGAAAAACCCAAAGGGAAGGGACTTAGGGTGGGTCCGGGTTTTCCCTGCCCATGAAACCCAATGAGGGGGCCCCGCATAGGAGACGGACATGAATAAAAAGATCATTCTGTACAGGGCGGGGTCCACTCTTTTGGGGGCTTGTTCTGTCGCCCTGATTTAAACCCACAAAGAAAAAAAGAAAAGGGGGAAAATTGAAGACAGTTTCAAAATGAAACTGCCGGGGAATCTTTCTGGGTGCTTCATGGGAGGCAAACCTACTCCCCCTGGACTCACGAATTGATCAAAGGCAGCAAATTCCCCCTTTTCCCCCCCTCACCCCCGGTCCCGGAACAAACCACCTTTTTGGGGGGGAAAAAAAAAAACTTTTGGACACCCGGGGAAAAAAAAAAAAAAACCCAAACGGGATTTTTTTTTTTTCCAAAAAAATTTGGGCTTTCTCCAAAAAGGCCCCTTTTTTGTTTTTTTTTTGAAAACAACAGCAAAAAAACAAAAATTTTGCCCCAAGGGCCAGGAATCCCCCCCCCCCCCCCCCCCCAAAACCTGACTTTATTGAAGCCCGTCGTGGGGCCCCAAATTTGGGGACTTGTCAAGGAGAAAGAATCGGGGCAGAAGCCGAGGGGTATTGGCCACCCCCAACTCCCCTGGTAGTAGAGCCCAAAACTTCACGGATGGATCAGTCGATCCTTTAAGTCACACTGCAGGCGCTGGCTTTGAAGCAAGGGATACCACACAAATCCATGAGGGCTAACAGAAAACGCCTCCCCCTCGCTAAAAGGCAGAGGCATTTTGCGATCATGGAAACCCTAGCCCACGCAGCCCTGAAGGGAAGGACCATGTGGGTAAATACATATAGACTCTAGGGTAGCCATTGACTGTTTTCAATACAGCTCGCCTAAAGACAACTACCTCCTGACTTACCATAGCACAAAAAATCTTGCCCCAAGGGTAGAAAAAATAATCATAAACTGGGCCCCTAAGCCCCCCTAGACATTGGAGGGGAACAAGCTTGCTGACAAACTAGCTGAAAATCGCGGGGGGTTTAAATGCCCCCAAATCCCATGATCATAAAAACCGAGCCGAAAAAAACTTAGGGCCCGAAGTGTAATGCCACAGCTCCGTGCCTTTTTCCCTTCCTGCAGCCTTCAAAAGGGGAGAAAACGAGATTCCTCCCCCTCGGCCAGATGGGTACTCAGGGGCCGCCACAGGTATTGGCCCCTCTCTGAAAAAAAAAAATCAATAGAGGTACCGGAAGTCATTATTCACAGAATCAAACTAGGATTTCCCATTTGCGGCATGGCAGAAATTTTTAGAGACAACTGACTATGCAGAAAAAAGGTGTTGAATGCAAATTTTGGCGAGCCGACGCCTTCCCTGGTACATTACTTACAGAGATGTGAGCACACACAATTTTCTGAAGGACAGGGACCCCCCCCTAAAAAGCTGCCAGGGATGGTAAAGAGATTATGCCGCATGCTTTACTTCATGGGCGGCAGGAGCGCCTGCTGGTCAAACCCCACGGTAAGCATAAGAGGGGGTCAGAGAAAAAAAATGGGGACAGCCATAAATAGCTGACCCCAGGGCGGGCTTATATATGGTAGGCTCCGGGCGAATCTAGATCTTCTGTAGGGGAGGCTGAGGTTTCCCCGGACGGGCCGTGGGAGGCATGGGGAGAGGGAAAACTCGTGCTTTCCTGTTCGGCCACAAAAAGTATAAATGAGGTTTCGGTACCACGGGCAGGTTTAGAAAATTTATCATGTGGTAGTCGGAATTAGCTTTCTGTGTCGTGGCCAAAAGCTATATCTATCATAAAACCTAACCGAAGGAAAGGCCTGAATTTTTCGTGTTGCATAGTCCCTGTACTCTCCCTTAAGCAAGAGTAGAGATACCACCATACAAGTTTCAACTTTTTTTTTCCCCACAAAAAAATTCTCAATGGAATAAAAA
>NC_051403.1:30748924-30751424 GCF_015228065.2 Penaeus monodon
GGTTGGAAGTGAAGGGGGTTTTCGGCCATGCGCCCCCTGGGCATTAGCCCCTTGATTGATAATGATATGTATGTTTGATGCATTATATATATATATATTTATATATATATAAAATAAAAATTTTAAAATTATATATATAAATATATATTATAAAAAAATATAATCTAAATATATAATATAATAATATATTATATATATATATTATATATTTTTATTTATATATATATAATATATATATATATTATATATATATATATATACATATAATATATTATATAATATATATATATAATATATATATATATTATGTGTGTGTGGTGTTTAATCATATATATATTATTATTATATTAATATTAGTTTAAAATATATATATTTAATATATATATATATTATTTTTTATATATATTTAAAATTTATATTATATTATTGAAACACAAAAAAACTAACACACACACACACACACACACACAACACACACACACACACCCAACCCCACCCACACACACACACACACACACAACACATATATATAATTATATTATATATTATATATATATATTATATAAATATATATATATATGTGTGTGGTGTGTTTTTGGGTATTAGCATACCATATTGTATTACAAAAAGAAAATATATAATATGTATATACTATATATATATATACATATATATTTTATATATAAAATTATATTATATATTATATATAATAAAATAATGTGTGTGTGGTGTGTGTGTGGTGTGGGGTGTGTGTGTGGGGTTTTTGGGGATGTGTGTGGGGGTGGTGTGAGAAGAGAGAGATGAGAGAGTGTGGTGTGTATGTGTATGTATATATACATGAATCTGTGTGGTGTATTTTATATACTTACAAAATTTTTATAAAAATAAAATATATAGGCTAATAAAAATAAATATATATATATATAATATAATATATATAATTATATTATATATATATATATATATATTTTATATATATATTTTTATATTTTAATTATATATATTATATACATAAAATACATCATATATTAATATATATATATATATTTTATATATATATATATATTATATATTATAAAATATATTTTAAAATAGTTTATATATATATTTTTAATTACTATATTATATATTTCTAAATTTTTATAGGATATGAATATATAAATATATATTGTTATATTTATTATATATATAAATATATATATGTTATATATGTATACTTATATTATAATATATATATATATATATATTAAAAATTATATTGTGTGTGTGTGTGTGTTGTGTTTGTGTGTGTGTGTGTGTGTGGGGTGTTACATTAATGTATGTATGTATAAAACACTACATACACGCACTGCGCACACACACACACCACACACACCACACACCCCCACACACACAACCCACACACCACACACACACACACACCAATTTTACTATATATATATATTAATATATTTAAATATATATATATATATTTATTTACATATTATATTATACTTATGTATATGTATTTTATTTATTATAGTATGCATATATATATATATTAAAATTATAATATATATATAATATATATAAAAACCTTCCTGCCAGGACTCAAACCTGGTCACTCCGGATATAAAACCGGGGGACAGGCTAAACACCATGTCCCCCCACAAAAAGGAGTGTGAAACTAGGATCTCACTAGCCCATAGACATTACCTATTTACTCTATTGATAATGTAGCGAATTTTTACACACTCCCTTTGGGGCACTCGGGGGAAATTGTTTTAGAAAATTAAAATCCTAATCAGATGTTGAGGTTTTTTAAAAGAGGAAAATGCAATCCCCATTAATTATAATTTTATAATTTTTTATTATATGATATTTTATTAATACTATTGTTTCATATATATATATATATATATATTATTATATATATAATAAATATGTTTATTAAAATATTATATATTATATTATATATATTACAATTATACATATACATATATAGATAAAAATCATAGATATACAATTGTGTGTCTGTGTGTGTGTTATTGTGTGTGATGTGGTGTGTGTGTTGTGTGGTGTGTGCGTGTGCGTGTGTGTGTGTGTGGTGTGTGCGTGTGTTGTGTGTGTGGTGTGTGGGGTGTGGTGGTGTGTGTGTGTGTGTGGTGTGGGTTGTGTTTTTGTGTTGTGTGTGTGGGGTTGTGTGTGGTTGTGTGGGTGTGGTGTGGTGTGGGGTGTGTGGGTGTGGGTGTGTGGTATTGTATTTAATTTAATATTATGTATATATACATATATAAATATATAATTATATATATTATTTATATATATATAAAATTTTATTTTGTATTTACATACAATTTAAATATAATATATATATATATTAATATTTAATATAATTTAATATATATATATTATCATCATCTTTTAAGGGTAAGTTCAGTCTGAGCCCCCGTGGTCACAGCATGATATTAATTGTATTTTTTCATGTTGTGATGCTCTTGGAGGAGTACGTGGTGGGGTT
>NC_051403.1:30753924-30758924 GCF_015228065.2 Penaeus monodon
TTTTAAAATTAAAAAAAAAACTATTATATTATATATATATATTATATATATATTATTATTTGTGTGTGTGTGTTGTGTGTTTTTTGGTTGGTGGTGTGTGTTTTGGCGTTGTGTGTGTGTGTATGCGTGCATGGTGTGTGTGTGTGGTGTGGGGTGTGTGTGTGTGTGTGTGTGTGGTGTGTGTGTGTGGTGTTGTTGTGGTGGTGTGTGTGTGTGTGTGGTCTGTGTCTGTGTAAAAATACACCCGATAATATATATATTTTTAATAATATATAATATATATAATTATATATATATATTGTGTTGTGTGTGTGTTGTGTTGTGTGGTGTGTGGTGGGTGTGTGTGTGTGTGTTGGTGTGGGTGTGTGTGTGTGGTTGTGTCTGTGGTGGGGAAAACTCGACCAAAAACAGACACACACACACACACCCCAAAACACCCCCACACACACACCACACACACACACACACACCCCATTATGTAAATATGTATATATAATATATAATAATTTTATTATATATAAAATTGTGGGTGTGTGTGGTGTGTGTTGTGGTGGTGTGGGGTGTGTGTGTGTGGTGTTTTGTGTGGGGGGGGGGGGTTTTGTGTTGTGTTGGGTGTTATGTGTGTGTGTGTGTGAGTGTGTGTAGTATGTATTTATATATTTTTATATATTTTTATATATAATTTTTTTAAAATTTTTAAATTATTATTTTTATTTTTATTCTTTTTTTTTGCATTTTAATATTTATAATATTAATTTAAATATTTTTTTATTTTATTTATTTATTTTTTTTTGTGTTGTGTGTGGGGGGTGTTTGTGTGGTGGGGTGGGGGGGTGTTGTGTTGTTTTTTGTTGTTGTGGTGTGTGTTTTTGGTGTGGTGTTGTGTGTTGTGTGTGTGTTGTTTTTTGGTTGTGTGAAATTATATTTTTATTTTAAAATTATTTTTTTTATCTTCGTATAATGTTAATACATAATATTATAAATAACTTAAATTATATTAAATGTTAAATTAATAATATATAAAACCTATACCATATATTAAAATTAAAATATATAATATATTTATATATAAAATTTAAATATTATATAATATATATATATTTGTTGTGTGTGTGTTGTGTGTGTGGGGTGTGTGTGTGTGGTGTGTGTTTTTTTTGGGGGGTTGTTGTGAAACATCACCCCGATATAAAAAAATATATATTTTTAAAATTATAATTTATATATTATATATATATAAGTGTGTGGTATGTGTGGGTGTGGTGGTGGGGGGGTGTGTGTGTGTGTGTGTGCGTGTTGTGTTGTTTGTGTGTGTGTGTGTGTGTGTGTGGGTTGGTGTGTGTGTGTGTGTGTGTGGTGGGGGTGTGTGTGGTGGGGTGTGTGCTATTTTGTGTGTATATACATATTACATTACAAACCACACCACACACACCACACACGCACACAGAACCACACACACACACAAAAACACACCCACCACACACACACCACACACACAATATATATAATATTATATTTTATATATATAAAATATTTTAAAATTAAACCAAACATGGGTGTGTGTGTGTTGTGTGGTGTGTGTGTGTGTGTGGTGTGTGGGTGTGTGTATGTGTGCATAATTGTGTGTATATACTATATACATACACACAACATACCACCACAACACACACACACACACCACACCACACAACACCACACACCACCCACACACACACACACATATATATTATATTATATATTATATTTTAAATATATATATATATATTTTTTTTTTTTTTTTTTTTTTTTTTTTTTTTTTTAACCCCCCGTGAAAAAGGTTCATGTTTTTTTTGAGGGGGGGGCCCCCCCCGGTGGTCCGGAAAATATATAATTTATTTTTAATTTTAATTCTTATTACTTATCAAATTTTTTTAGAATTTTACTTTTGGTATAATAATATATATATTATAATATAAAATTTTATATATATAATATAATTTATATTTATAAAAAACATTTATATGTATATATGGCATTATTATAATATAATAAATATTATATTATATTATATATCTATATATATATATTTATGATAGGTATATTATAATTTTACTTTTATATATTTAATATTTATATATATTTATATATATAATTATATAATATATATATTATAAAATATATTTATATTTTTTTTTATTTTTATTTTAATATATATTATATATAATAAATTTTTATATATATATATATATTTACTTACACACCACACTTTTGTGTGTTTGTTTTTAAAAATTATATTAAAAATTTATTTTAATTTTATATTTTAAAATTAAATTTGTATTTATTTTTTAAATTATCTTTTTTTTTCTTTTTTTTTTTAAAATATATTATTATCTTTAAATTATATTTGCTTTTAATAAAATAATTTAATAAAAATTTATTTTTTTAATTTATTTATTTTTATTTTTTTATTTACTATTTTAAATTTAATGCATTTTTAAATTTTTTTTTTAATTTATTTTTATATTTAATGTTTTATTTCTATTTATATAATTCCCTATATTTATATATATTATATATATTTTATATAAAATAAAATTTATTATGTATATTATTGCATTATTTTCAAAAAATGTGTTATTATATTTTCATATATATTTAAAATTTTTAATTATATATATATATATTATATTATATTTGGTGTATTTTTTGGTTTGTGTTTTGTTTTTTGGTTTTTTTTTTATTTTATTTTTTTTTTTTTGTTTATTACTTATTAAAATTATACAATTTATAAATTATATTAATTAAGAAACTTATTTCTATATATCTATCTATCTGTATTTTTAATTTATTTATTATAATATATTTTTTAAATATTAGGGTGTGTGTGTGTGGTGTGTGTGTTGGGGTGTGTGTGTTTGTGGTTGTGTGTGGGTGTGTGTGTGTGGGTTTTGGGCGTGCGGCGTGCGTGCGTGCGTGGTGTATGCGGCATGTGTGTGTGTGTGTGGTTGTGTGTGTGTGGGTGTGCGTGCGTGGGGTTTTTTGTGTGTGGGTGGTGGTGTGTGGTTGGTGTGTGTGGTGTGTTGTGTGTGTGTGGTGGGTGTGTGTGGTGGGTGTGGTGTGGTGTGCGTGTGTCTGTGTAAAATACAAAAGGTATATATTTATATTTATATATATATATTATAATTATATTATTAATATTTGTGTGTGTGTGTGTGGGTGTTGTGTGTGGGGTGTTGTGTGGTGTGGGTGTGGGGTGTGTGTGTTTTTTTGGGTGTGTTTGTGTTTTGTGTGTGTGGGTGTGTGTGTGTGTGTGTGTGTGGTTTGGTGTGGGGTTGTTGTGTGTGTGGTGGGTGTGGGTTTGGTGTGTGTTGTGTGTGTGTGTGTTGTGTGTTTTTTTGTGTGTGTGTTGGTGGTGTGTGTGTGTGTATAAAAAAAAAATTATATCATACAAATATATAATATATATCAATATATAAAAATATTTTCTTTTTAAATTTATATAAACAACACACAAAACCAACACCACACCACACACACACACCCACACACACACACACACACGCACACACCCCGCACACACACACCCCCACACACAAACGCACACCACACACACACACACACCCCACACACACACACACACCACACCACACCAACACACACACATATATATATAATATATATAATATATTATTATTAAAATAATATATAAATAGTGTTTGTGAGTATATATATATATATTATTATATATAATAATATTATTATATATTATGTTAAATAATTTTATATATTATATATATTATATTTTAAAATTTTGGGTTGTGTGTTGTATCGGTATAATTTTGTTGTTACCACACACACACACAAAAAACACCCCCCACACATGCCAACACCACACACACCCACAACCCCACACACACCACCACACACACACACACAATTAATATTATTTTATAATTATATTATATTATATATTTTATATATATATATATTGTATATTAATGTTTGTAATATAACATTATTTTAAAAATATTATATATATATTATATATATGTTGTGTGTGGTGTTGTGTGTTGTGTGTGTGTTTGGGGTGTGTGTGTGTGTGGTGTGTGTGTTGTGTGTGTGTGTGTGTGTGCTATTTTTTTGGTTATACACACAAAAACCAAAACCACACACCACACAATTATATTTTTAATAAAATATATAAAAATAATATATTTTAATTTTAAAATATATATTCCAAAATTATATTAATTTAGTATTATGATATAGAATATCTGTTTGTTTACTCACTGTGTCGTGTCGTATATATGTTTGTTGGGGTGTTTTCTACGATGCTTGAGGAGAGGAATACCCAATTAAACTAAGTAGGTTCTTTGGGAGATGGGTCTGGAAAAAAAAGAGGTTTTCCTTTCAGGGTCCTCTCCCCATCACTCAGGCTTTGCCCGGTGTGCTCTGCCCGACGTTGACTACAGAGACAAAAAAAAACCTTTACTTACAAAACCCTTTTTATTTCAATGGTGTAGCAATCACACAAAAGGATATATATGTAATACAAACTTTAATTTCACAAAAAACGTACGATAATATTTTCATCATATCCCGATTAACGCATCACAAAGGCACTCCCTACTCACTTTTATCACACTAAAATTCTTATCACAACCCCCATCTCCCTCCCCCATCCTTTACTAGCTGGGGTCTTTTAGGACTTCGATTTGATGCTCCCAAAAGTCGAGGGTTTAAAAAGGTACAGATGGGGGGGAAGATCCAGGGGCTCATCTGACAGTGTTCTTCTAAATCAATTGAGTTTCCAATCTGAGCTGTTAGGCGAAGAACGTCGATTACGCCCCAGTATACACCACTTGGGAACCCAATGTATAAACACGAGATCTGCCAATACCCATACAATGCCAAACCCTTTTCCCAACGCTTGGGTGTGGGATCCTGGATTCGCACTAGGCCCCAAATTCTAACGGGGAAATGAGTGGGCGCGGTGTCATGCGGTCTTCACGCCTTGGGTCTTA
>NC_051403.1:30763404-30767006 GCF_015228065.2 Penaeus monodon
CGGCCCCCCCCGCTGGCTTGTAGGACTGTTCTTTTCGATGGAGGGCTTCCTGAAAACCCCGGTCGTCTGCAGGAGGGGCTTCTTTTTTTCCCCCGTCGTCGGGGGCCCAGGGAAGGGTGGTGTCCTGAGACCTTTGGGATCTGCTGGCATTTTTATCGTCTGAAATAAATTTAACCTGAAAGAGCAGGGGTAAAATCAAAGGTAAAGTGGTTTAAAATTTTTGTGTGTGTGTGTGTGTGTGTGTGTGTGTTTTGCGGGCGCGCGTGCGTGTGTGTGTGTGTGTGTGTTGTGGTGTGTTGGTTGTGTGTGTGGTGTTGTTGTGGGGGGGGTGGGGGGTCTTTCTCTCTCCCTCTCTCTCCTTCCTCTCTCTCTCTCTTCTCTCTATTATAATTTTAAATATTATATTAATATATATATATATATCTAAAATATAATATATATATATATAATTATATATTTTATATTATATATATATTATATTATATATCATTAAAACAAACCTCCCTGACCAGGGCTCGAACTTTTGGGCATCTGGGGATAAACCGGGGGGCCATACTAAAACCAACCCTTTTCCACATGACCACTAAAGGGGTGGCACTAATTTAACTAGTTCCAAAACTTACCCCCTACTCATACATGATAAAGTGCAAGATTTTTCCAACTCCCTGTGGCACTCGGGCAAAATTTAAAATTTGAAAATTTAAAAACGAAATCAATTTTCTGATATATATTATATATTATATATATATATTATATTTATAATATATTCTATATATAAATTTATTATTAAAATTATTTAATTATATTATGGGATATATTTTATTATCTCGTTTTTCATTTAAATATTAAAACTTATTAGATATTATATATAATATATCCCATTATTTTATAATATATATAATATCATTATATTAATTATATTATATATATCTTATTATAATATCTATAATCTTCTATATTATATAATTATCTATCTTTAATATCTATATATATTATATATCGCTCTTATCTATCTCTACAATCTATTATATCTTATTATCAATCTATATATATATTATATCTTTAAACTTCTTATATCTATATCACTTCTTCTATATATATATCATATTCTATATTATTATCTAGAATCTATATATATCATTTTGATTATATTCTAAATTAAAATATATATGTATGTATATATATTTGTTTTACATCTATTTTATATATATCTATATTAATATATGTATGTATATATACCCTATATAACATCTACATCTATAATATTATTCATATATACTATTTATATATCTATATATTAATATATATATATATATATAATATATAACCTCAGTACATCTGCCTTCGATTTCTAATTTCTAATTTAATTTGCACCGAGTGCCCACAGGGAGTTTGTGTAAATCTTGCTATCATTACTCATGTATGAGTAGAGAGGTAATGTCTATGGAACTAGTTAGATCCTAGTTGCACACTCCTTTTAGTCGGTTATGTGGCATGGTTGGTTTAGTACTGGCCCTCCGGTTTCATACCCAGAGTGACCTAAGTTCGAGACCTGGTCAGGGAGGATTGTTTTATATGTATATATATATATATATATATATATATATATATATATATTAAAATTATAATTATATAATATATGTATATATATATATTATTATAGATAATATTTATATATAAAATATATAAATATATAGAGAGAGAGAGAGAGAGAGAGAGAGAGAGAGAGGGAGAGAAAGACCCCCCACCCACCCCACACACACCCCACCACCCACACACACACCAACACACACACACACACACACCCGCACGCACGCCACCACACACACACACACACACACAACCCCACCACTTTTCAACCACTTTACCTTTGATTTTTCGCCTCGTTTTTTCGGGTTAAATTATTCAGTACGATAAATATGCCAGCGACCAACGTCCTCGAGGACCCGTCCTTCTGGCCCTTTCCCGACACGCGGAACAGAAGCCCCTCTGCATACACGGCCTTTCGGAAGCCCCCCAGGGAAGAACAGCTCCCTACAAGCCCAGTTTGGGCGGGGGAAACGGCCTCTTCCCAGCATTGTGGTGCCCGTCCAGCGCACTGCCGGGCGTCGCTGAGAAGCTGGGCCTCAGGACATTTTGAAGAGGAGGACTTGGGGAAACCTTTTTTATCAGCGCGTCCGGACTCCTTCCTTCTTGGGACTCTTGCTCTTTGGAATTTTCTTCCTTCGACTTACTAAAAAAAAAAAAAATCTCAATGTAAGAGCTTTTTCATTTCTGTTCATAAGTGATGGCAAAAGAAAAAAATAGGTGACTTTGCATTGCTTAAATGAATAAACCAGGAAAGGAGGTGGACTCGAGTGGTTTGTATGCTCCCCGTCCCGCCTAGACAAACCGATGCAGTTTATCGTGGTCTTATTTCCTTATTTGTCTTGGTTTTATCATAATTACTACAGACATTTTCATATATAAGTGCTATTGTGATAAATCATACTGATATTTGTATGGTGGCAATTTATAACTACGTCACTGATTAAACACGTAATCATTAGTTTTTGTTACTGAACTTTGAATTATCACTGACCATAATTATCATTAATATCATCATCATATGCTTAAGTCTCTGTCTTCAAATCCGATAAAATGATAAATCATTAATTATATATAATATATATTATAATATATATATTATAATATTATAATATTATATTATTAGTATATATATATTTATATATAGTATATCATTATATATATAATAAAATATACATCTTTATATTATATATATATATATAAAATATATAATATATATATTATATATTTTATATATATATCTATATATATTTTATGGTGTGGTGTTCTCTATTATATATCTATATATATCTATATATAATATATTTTATATTATTATATACTATATTTTCACTATCTATCTATACCCCGTTATTCTTATATATCTTAATTTATCTATATATATTATATATATTTTTATTTAAAATATATACCACGTATATGTATATAATATATTATATATATAATTATTATAACTTTAAAAATATATTATATATATCAACTATCGCACGTATATATATTTATATATATTATATATTATCTATAATATATATTTATATTATATATTATATCTACTAACTCTACTTCTATATATTATTTTGTCTCTATGATATATATATTAATGATATCTCTTATATCTATTAATATAACTCCTATACTGATATAGATCTGTACCAGAAACCATTCAATCTGAAATTATCTAGAAAAAACGAACTTAAAGACTAACCTTGTCATCATTACTGAAGCTTTTATACGTTGTCATGTTCCCAAACACCGACTTTAATTTTCCCAACCTCATCCATAAAAGCCGTTGACCACCAAGCCAACCTGTCAGACCACTTATGGTTACAGATGTTCGGGCAACCAGGAGTACGACAGGTTGCCATCTGTCTCCACACTTTTTTAATATATTCTGAAGCAATTATGAGAGTGCTCAAATTTAAGAACTGTGATGTTTGGTACCAAAATATCAATCTAAGGATACCCGATGATATAGTTTTAATTTGCAGCCAGATCTTGAACTACAACTCTATAAT
>NC_051403.1:30767106-30789606 GCF_015228065.2 Penaeus monodon
AGAGGAGAGAGAGAGAGAGAGAGAGAGAGCCTGCTTGTATGTGTACGTATTCATTGACAACATACATATAAAAAAAAAAATCTGACATTAAACCATAACAAAAAATCATATAATTACTCTGTTCTACCTATCTTTCTTGTGCTACTTCAACTACTTTAATTAAAAGGACTGACAACACATCAAAACTTGCAAAAAAGGGGAAAATAAATTAATTTAATAAAGAAAAAAGAATCTTATGTAAAAACTGATTTAGTATTGTAGCAAAAGCCATAAGTAATAATGTAAAGAGTTAGCCCATCAAATGAGAAATTTGTATTAGTGTGTGTTTTTATTTTAATCAGTCATTCCTACCAAGCTTCCTCAATGCTGCCAATATCAATTGCTTAATTTCCATCACATTTTTATTTCTTAAAAAAAAAGAAAACAGATGATAATTTGGATATGCATCCAAAAGATTAGTTTTCAAAAGCAACCATGTGTCCTCATCTTAGTTCTTGTGCATTCAAAAACCATGCTACCCCTTCTCCTATTGACTTTAACAAGAGTGACTCAGTGGACTTTCTGCAATATAAAAATGTACCAGAATACAATTCTTTGAGGATGTGCTAGTGATAATTTCTATCTTTTTACTCACCCTCATCTCAGATCCATATTTTTACCCTCTCTCATCTCAGATCTGCCAAGATTCACAAAGCAATGCTCCCACAACCACCAACATTCAGTTTGTGCACTTGTAATTTGTGATGATAACTGTGGTTCCTTTACAATTTTACCCAGAGTTGTAAAGGAGGGGGGGGGGCATAACAGTTATAAGTGAGTACTCTAAGATTCCCACAAAGAACTAACCCACTACAAAGGGGGAAAACCCACACATGCAAAAAATATCCATACCCATTCTCAAAGATATCTTCAACCATAATGTACTCCCAGAGGTGGCCCATGACAGGGGCATCTGCCCTGAGGATACAATCATGGCATTCTTATCATCTTTATTTGTGGAGCAGCAGAAGTACTAATCAGAGGCTGTGCCAAGTGCATCAGATGATAGATTGGGAAAGAAAGTGGGTGGGACGAAAGAGAGGTTTCTCCTCTGAAGATCTGAATGAAGAGCAATGATTTCTCTTTTTGCTGGGTTATACATAAAACAATATTATGTTCTTACAGGTAAATCATGAGGCTGATCAGTTCTTATTGCTTTTCATATTCAGACTTCAGAGAGGATGAAAACTTCCCAGAGATGCAATTCATAGGCACAGACGACAGATGCAGCAGGAATCTGCTAACTGCTTAATGTAAACTGTGAACCTTCACTATCATCTATTCTTTTGTTATTCCTACTGAAAGTGTGAGGTCTACCAGATAAAGAGAGCCATTTCCCTTCTAAAGGAGTAAAAAAAGAACCTCCTGAAAAGGTAATTAAATAAGCAAGTTTAAGCAGTTATAAAAAAAAAAATTAATGAAGTTAAATAGAATCAAAGATTAATCATGTGGCCATAGTCTGTGTTCTTCTCTATTATATTAAGCAAGCTACTAGTAGACCAGACATTTCTGTACAAATTATGAACTTTTAATTAAGAAGACTGTAAGAGAAATATTTATAAATGAAAATAATTAATACCCTTCTATATACACAAAAAAAATAGAAATTAAAGATATGACACTAAAAGCTGAAGCATTCTGTCGTGCTGCAGGAGAGTGCTGCAAGTTGAATTATCTATACAGCAATTTAATCAGAAAGAAAAGATAAACACATACACCTTGGTTGCTGTGGAAGAACAGGCACTAAAGTGGTAGAAACAAGAGAGGAAAAAAAGAAAGAAAAAAAAAAAAAGAAAAGTGCAGGCTATTCTGCAAAGGTAAGCAGTCTCCAAGAGCTCTGCTTCCAGGAACAAAAGAACAGGTCCTGCTTAGGAGTAGGATATTCAATCATGAAATGTTAACCAAGATCTCAAAGGAGTAAATGCCCTCTACACCATTCTACTCTTATCTTTAGTAGCTTTCTGATAGAGGGAAAGGGAGTGGGACACACATTATTATTATTATTGTATGTATATATATATATATATATATAATATAATATATATAATATATATATATATAATATATATATATATATATATAATATATATATATATTATATATATTAATATTATATATATTATATATTATATATATATATATATTATATATAATATATATATATATATATATATATATATATATATTATATATATATATATATAATTATATTTTATATATTATATATATATATATATTATATAATATATATATATATAAAATATATATTATATAATTATATATAAATAAAATATATATATATATATATAATATATATATATATAATATAATAATATATATATATATATATATATACATAAAAAAAAAAAAAATCAAATGCGGAGAACCCATTCACCACTCCTGAACAAGACCACAACAGGGGATATGTTCATACCCTTCTTCGATCAGGTCCTTTGTGATCACATACTCCCAAAGGTGGGACATGATCGCAGCATCGGCCCTGAAAGTTTGGTTAAGGCACTCTTTTTTACTTGGGCAAAAAAACAACAACAATTAAGCATTAATGAAGGCAAATGAAGAAACAAAAATCCTAAAAGTCAATACTATTAACATCCAATAAGAGGTAAGCTGTGGAGGGGCTGGAGGAGATGGAGGTACAGGGGGAGGGATGGCAGAAATGGATTTTACCAATAAATTGGTAGAGTGTATTTGGGACAGGATGTGCAACTGTAAAATACTATGAATAAAATCACACAGAAACTGAGATGAAGATAAAGTTAGTAAGGTGCACACAGGAATAGATCTAATCTCTTTGCCATTGCTGTCATATGACTGTTTTTATACGTGAATAATTAAGCAAATTACAAATATACTTTAAATGAAAATCAACCAATCCATCAACTTATAAAGGCCACTGAAAAAGATCTAGTTGTAAATAAAAAGTTAAGATATACAAAACAGCAGTCATAGCAGTAATACCAGCAGCTGCTTTGCAATGATGAGAAGAAACATCTGTCTTCAGAGGAAAACAAAGGAAAATAATAAGAATGAGGAACAAGTAAATACAGGAATGGTATATGAAAAAAGGGAGAGAGGACAATAAAAGTAAATATTCACCATAAAAAACAGTAGATTGGCAAAGTTACACACGGTGAAACTATATTGAGCAATGAAACATCATTTAAGAATTTTTAAAATCTACAGCAGTCTCCTGAAATTAGACTAATACTTCTTCTTAAACATCAGGTCTGTCCAAGAATGGTATAATGTACAGCATCTTTACTATCTTTACTATTCATGATATATTTAATTTATACTATAAACTGCAAGACATAATATTATTTAGAAAAAAAGCATAAAGAACACAATGGAGAGAACTAATCAATCCAATTCCAGGCATTATAGCCTAAATACTTACCAGCTATGTTCAGCATTGAAACCAATCTGTAGGAAAAAAAAAAAATAAATAAAATTAATTCACTTCCCTCTCATGTAAAGCTTAAGAAAAGAAAAGAGAAGAAAAGAAAGAGAGAGAAAAAAACACACTGAAAACTGCAACTCTCACTGGTGCTCACCTTTCCATTTTTCATTACAATCACGTTGAAGGACTTGTCATACCAGCGGTCATAACCTTTCCCGTGAAGCATGGTGCGTCCAAACTTGTCCAGCTGACTTGGGTCATTCTCATCATAATCACACTCCTCCTCCTCGAGCACTAACACAAAAGCTGCCCTTTCTATCAAAAAGAAGAAGAAAAAAATTGGTCATGTATAAGTGTATTAACAAATAAAAAAAGTGGGAGAAAAATATGTATATAATGTAAACACTGCTGAAAAGGAGTTAGAAAAAAATAAAAGACTATTTTACACATACAATAACCACTACCCACCTACAAAACTACTGCAGAACACCTACCAATTATATCTAATGAAGCAGCATTAACTCCCTTCCTGAAGAACCTCATTCGAGCCTCAGCCCAGGGTTTTCGCTCTCCTGCCGTCAGTGCCCCTAGGTAAGCTTCACCCTTTTCTGGGACACTCTCTTCAGCAAGGATACGCTCAAATTGGCTGCAGAAATGTTGAGTGGAATTATGAAATAATCTCTTAGTAGTCACTTAGGGAGAAATAAAAGAGAGAGGAGAGGCAAGAAGGGCAAGGAAGGGAGGATGGCAGACACTGGAATAGGAGAATAGAAAGAATGTGGAATGTATTCCTCATGTATCCATTTCAGTAAATACTGAACAAATAACCATGTCTTAACCATTATCCTTCGTTACTATAAATTAGAAAATACAAACTAATCATTTCCAACTACTAACATCTGAAGTTCCCGAGGAGTTAGAAGGGCCCCTTTGTAGTAGCAGGGCATCTTGAAGAATCGTCCAGCATGGTAAACAGCAATGTGAGTTGAATCCCCATAATGGACAATCTTGTCAGTCTGGATGCCTGGTACGCGGGAGGTGTTAAAGGTGCGCTCATACTGGTATGAGCAGAGAGGCACAGTGTTCTGAACCATAATCTGAAGTTTAAAACATACATTTTAATAATACAGAAAACTGTAAAGGCAATAATACAGTAATAAATGAAATCATATCAAAGTTACACTGAGGAAGGACTAAGCAATATCCCCTAATCCAAAAACTGATAACATCTATTCATGCTACAGCAAAGGTAGGCCAGAATTCTGGATAGCAACATTACATGTCATGACAATGGACATACACTGTTTTGTGCACTATAGAGGCATGGAGTTTTATGGCTCCAAAAGTGATAGTTCTCAGGCTACATCCACAGTAGTTCTACCCTTGTTTTCCATGCATTTATTGTAAAACAATTAGCTTATCCAGAATCAAACACAAGAGGGGAAAAAACTGTCCCCAAACATTTTATTTTCATCTCAGGAGGCCTTGAGTTTAAATCCGGTACAGTGTACCATGTTATTTCCTAGCAGTATTTGGTTATGTAGGAAGCCAATCACTTCACAGTATAATAATCAAACAAAAATAAAATAAAATAAATATGAATAGATTCACATATACACACACACCTATTTGATATATTAATGAATGTTACTGGGTTATTTCAATCAGGGAATCTTTCTGGATCACAATCTGTTTGACACAGATGTGCCACAATTCAATTTTCTAAATTGGAGTTCAAAGTATATGCAAAATCTGAGAACGCACTAACCAACAAAATGCTTATTTCCTTGTGTTAGATGAACATTAATATATAATCATCCAAATTAATTTTTAAAAAATGAAAAGGAGGAAAGATACTGAAAACAAAATAGATTCCAAGCTTATCAGCAATACTAAAATAAAAGTGAACAAAGGGACAAGGAAAATGTAAAAAGACTCCAGTTCCCAGCAACATGACATTCACACACTCATTTATCCTTACTGGTTGCAGCTGTTGTCGGTCCACCAGTCTTCGGAAAAGGAAAGCAGCATGGGTGACATTGGCAGCACGTGCAGCCTGGATACGAGTGGGACGCAGGAGGATTGCATCAGTGCCATAAAAGTTGGAATTAACCATAATTGGAGACCGGCCTCGGAGGTACACAAACTCTTCCCACCAGTCAGTGACGTAGTTGGTGGCCCACCAGGACTTCAGTAACAGGTACCTGGCAGGGTATTAAGTTCAAGTCTTAATGTCACAATTTTATTGCAAAGGAATGATAAAACGAGAAAAGAAAGAGAGATGAAAAGAGAGTGAGAGAGAGAGATTGATTTGTACACATATTTCCATCTTATATAACAGGAACTTTCTGGAAGCATGCTATTACCTTTGAAGCTTCTTTCCAATTCCCTTTTGAAACTCGAGTGCTAAATTCTGCATGCGTTCATAGTTTTCATCATCCATTAGTGGCCTGACACTGCGCAAGTACTGCAAAAAGAATATTATGAACAAATTGTTAGCTGGCTATATGTCATGCACTGTTTCCAAAGACAAAAAAATTTCAAGTCATTATCTTAATATTGTTTGCCTAATTAAGGCTCTTCTGTATTTTCCATCAATTCAGAGAAGTAAAAGGAAGTCTTTTAATCTATTATGAGTACCAGACTCAGAGAGAAAAATGATTAGCGTCTAACTTTTTAATCACATAGGTCTAAAATTATATAAAGTTTAATAGCCAAAACAGTTGTATAAAGGAACTGAGATGAATATATGAACATCGACCTCCCACATAATAAGTGACTCAATCAACTTTGCAAGAGTTTCTGGCTGGAAGCTTATCTGATGGGAGTTGTACTGAAGTAAAAGAAGTCAGCCACAAACCCAGGTAAATAAGCGTGTACACAAACGAACTAAAAAGCAGACACACAAACAAAAACCCACTTACATCTTGCAATATCAAACGAACCTCTTAAATCATTACATAATGTTCCAACTTTGTGGTCAAACCACATCACTGATCCATACACATTTAACTTTCATACTTCATTCAGCTTCCAGAAGGATAGGTCAATCCTTGAACTCTCCTCGTGGCCCTGGTGCCACCCAGAGGAGAGACTATCTGGCTCTGTCTCCACATGTCAGTTCTAGCATAAGGAAGCAACACCCAGCCAGCCTACTACAACATTACCCACTTTACTAAACTAAGGTTAACTAATTTATCTAACAATTTATGTAATTCACTCTTGTTGACCACACAAGTAACATGTTACACATGCATACAAGTATACATACACTGTTGCATCCCACAACAAACTCTAACATAAATTTACCCGCTTCATGGTGTCATCCAGGGCAGGCAGAGGCAATCTAGGAAGGGATCCTTGATAAGAGTACAACATAGGCCGTGAAAACTTGGTCATCATTTTGACAGCAAGGAACCACAATCGCGAAGCTACACTCATAGTCCGTCCCTTTCCTCTTGCTTCATACATCCATCCTGTTGATCAGAGGGAATAGTAACTTAAGAATTGTTTAATAGACAATTAAATAATTCAATATCAACGACCTATATGACAAACCTAGATACTCATGCCACTTGTACTGGGTAAATGCACTGTCCAATGCAAATTTGTTTTGTCAATTTTGGTACACACATATGGCTTGGAATGCATTCACCTGTTCATCCAATACCTTAAATCTTTATGGAAAAAAAGTTTTTATTACTACTACTACTATTACAATAATAACACTACCTCTGTTATTGTTATAATGTTATCAACAATGCTAATGGTAATAAAAACAAACTTCTTGGTGATTCATTGGCAATTAGTCATTCGTGGAACAATATATGTGAAAACAAAATTAACAAAAATCATAATAGGCAGGACATGTATACATGACCCTGATTGCACCATTACTGGAATTGGCGGGAAAATGTGTTTTTCTAACACTATTAATATTGACATTGTTAACATTTGTATTGATATGATTATTAAACTGTTACTGAAATATCACTAAAATCAAAGACAAAATAATAGAAATGAAGCTTTCAAAAAATCAAGGACAAGGGTAAACAGGTGAGACAGGTAAGACTAATAGCTGACTCCTTAGAGACTAAGCACTAACAGAGCCATCTATGTATAAACATAATAGATAAACTTTTATTAGAGTGGACATGGCATTGAAGTCTTAAGCGAAGGTCATATTAGTCTATTCTGTCCTAGGATCCCCAGATAGGATTGCCAAAGTCAGGTCAGCTACAGAGAGGGATTGGTCACACTTCATTCACTGTCCCTTCGGACACTAATATGATATGGCTTACTGCTGCATACCATTATTTAAAAAAGATTTACCTATATTTTAGATTAGGAATGTGAAGTAAAAATAACACGATCATGAAAAGTGAAACATGCATATTTGTGGAGAGTTGATGTGCATAGCTCGGGTATTCATTGCTTATTTCTTTTATTAATGTTCTTTTCACATTCCTGCTTTTATAATCCTTATGACTGGAGTTCCACAATGGCTCTCTGACTCTCACTTTATCCAACAAGGTGTAAGTAACTTCCAAAGAGAGCTCCATGCTTTTGGCATATCAAAGTGAGTTGATGTCTATGTTCAGTTAGTCAAATGAATGTTTATCCGAATTATCTATAAACACTTAATCAGACATTGTTGTTCGATACAATATATCTTTGTATCTAATAAAGTTTGTTTTTATCATGATATATAATCATTTTTTTAAGATTCAAAGTAATGAGTTTAATAGTAATTATATCAGTCTTTGTTTCAGCAATATATTTCAGCTCTAAGCACGGATGAAATACCAACAGAGCACTTTCACGCTGCTGAGAGATTTTCATCTCGGATCCGTTTACAGCAAGGGAAGCATCCAGTTCTGTAAAGGGATCCCTGGACAGAATAGATTAATGTAACCAGCCCTTTACCACCAGCACTCATTGGGTTAACTACAAAAAAGGGAAAAAATTTATTTCACATTTACAGTTCCTAATTTCATTATAATGCTAGAGGTAACTCACCTTTGTACAAGAACAGGGTTCTAAGAGTATATTTCATGAAAATAAATACTCCAAACCAAACAGCAAAGCCTGACACTGTACAGCAAACAATGCCTTTCACTGGCTCATCTCTGTAAACAAAATGACCCATGATACATAAAAAGGACATTACATAAAAGCAAAAAGTAGTTTCTATAAACCATGACATTCTGAACCTGTTGGATCCAGGCACGTCATGGCTCTCATGTGGACCAAGATCTGGGCAATAGGTTTAATCGAATGCTGACCCTCCTAGGTGTGTCTCTTGTAGGTTTGGCCCACATGATCACTTATCCATAGTATCAAGACTCCTTGCCATCTCTCCCCAATGTTATTAGCCCTTACTCTGCATATACTGTTTTGCCATTTTCTGAGGTCTATATGTCATTAGTTATACTATATCAAGATTTTTTTCATCAAGTAGACATCAAGGCTACACAACTGGCGGCCCGTGGTCGGAATCCGGACATTCTGAGTGTTGTAATGGGATCCCAGGCTCCAGGAGGAGATAAAATGAAGTAGTAGGACATTAAACAGTAGATATATATAATTTTTTTCCATTTGAAAATTCTCCATTTCAATTGTTTTTAAGATAAAATATCCAAGTCTTCTGTAGCCGTTGATATATCACATACTTCATATCAGCAGCTGGTATATCACATATTTTGTACATCACGTATTCTATAACACTATGATTGGAGAGGATTGTATAGTTTAAATTCATCTTCTGTGTTTATGACCGCCGAGAAGGCCTCGGCGAATAGCACTGGGTCAAAACATGGTCTGTATCAGTTGTAAGAGCTGACCTGTCAAAAAATGTTTGTGCAAGGGGTTGTGCCATAGCAAGAGATGGGAGGTAGTGAGATAGCAACCTAACTTATGTATAACATATAAAGTAGAATGTTACTTGATGTTGTAGCCTGTGTATGTTTAAAGTGTGAGGGCAGTTCAAGGGGAACCTCAGTGCCGTCAAGACGCCCATAACACTCTGGAATCAGACTGTTAACCCATTATTCCCGGTTGTCAGAAATCCCTGAGAGCAATTAAGCTCTGGTGATATCTGGCAGTGGCCAGACAGTGGGAGCAGGAGTCCACTGCGTTAAGCCGAACACCCCACTCAAAGCGCTCTGGCGTGTTGCTGTGGGTACAAGCAGAACCTGCCAACCATGTGGTTTGCTATGACGTCCTATCATGTGACCTGGCAGTAACGGGTTAAGCTGATATTTAAACTGTTCCCGCAATGTGTTTGACCACTACTCATCAAACCTTAAGTGAGTGCTATGCAGTGGTAACAATCACCCCACAACCATTGGCAATCGTAGGCATTCTTTGGAGGCCACATCTTATATTTTAGCTACAAAATTGAATATTTTTTTATATCCACTAGTTGGTTTTATATTTTGAGTAAGTAAGTCAGAGTGAATATGAAATGAATAAAAATCATATGGGAACACTATGGAGTATTAAGATTGGTGGTCTTATTTTCCTGCTTGCATGTAAAATATTTATCTGGACCTCTGAATATATTGTAATTTGTTTAACTAGACCTTTGTTCATAATAGTTGAGTAGCTCTGCTCTACATTGTCCCTCCTGGTAGTCTACAACTATGTGAGAGAGAGAGAGAGAGAGAGAGAGAGAGAGAGAGAGAAGAAGAATAAACTTGCACACAGACAATGTCTTTACTACTATATTCTAAATAATAACGACCATATGTCCCATAGCTAATTACTTGGATTTTAATATTTATGTATATAATACTTAAATGTTTGTATATTACTCTGATTCCCTAAACATCCCTTTTACTTGTAAACTCATTTCCAAATATACACATTAAGCCTAATATGTAACAGTGTATAAATCTAGATAGAGACCAAGCATAAAAAATGGAAAAAAATGTAGGACTCCAGCAACATGTACACAAGGACAATTGTTTTTGACATGTAAAATGATCAGCCTTGTATTATGACCATCAACAGTAATGAGTTTTGATGGGCTTGATAACGTCTCCATGACAAAATTCTTAAAAAAATAAAACAAATAAATAAATATAAAAAACAAATATTTCAAACCAATTCCACTACACTAACACTTTGTCCAGGTGAAAGTGAGGAAGCAACAAGAAAATTCTGTTTTCAACTACTTGAATCAACTTTTGATCAAACTTACAATTTAATATGTCTTTTAAGAAGGTCAATCAACCCAAAAGATGGATCTATATCTGACTTGTGTAGATCTCTTGTGAGGTACATGGCATTGTAGCCAGTGATAGTGAGGGCCAGGGAAGAGAGAGTTGCTGGGAATACGCCACATCGTACGCTGTTCTGGAATGGGAAGAGAAACATCACTTAGGTTGTGCCATATCTTTTAAAATCATAAAATAGAAGCTCCACAATGTTAAATAGCCTTAAACAGGATGATATCACAAAATATTTACATAATGCATAATCCGCAAATTATGAAAATAGATCTGGCCAGACTTTGCAACACCTCAGTTAACAAGGGCTTACTTAGCATCATGTTTATGCACACAAATTTCATGAAGTATAACTGAATGTAGAGGAGAGGGAAAGGGAAAATGGGGGGTGGGAGGCAGCTGGGGAGTGCATGTTTGTCTGTATGAAAACATGGATTTTATAAATAGTACTGCTCTAAGATACTGTGCTTATAATTGCTATTTACAAATGCTAATAAGACATCAAATAGCAGATGACATTGATATCTCTTCACATTGTTATATAAACATTTTGGGAAGAAAGGGGAGGGAAGGAGGTTGAGTGGGACAGACAGAGACTGCCTAGAGAGAGAGAAGGGAGACAAAAGTGTGAGTGAGAGAGTGAGTGTGAGTATGTGTCAGTGAGAGTGTGTTTTTTAGTGTGTGTGTGTGTGTGTGTGTGTGTGTGTGTGTGTGTGTGTGTGTTGTGTGTGTGTGTGTGTTTCAGTGTGTGTGTGTGTGTGGTGTGTGGTGGTTCAGTGTGTGTATGGGTGTTAGTGTGTGTGGTGTGTTGTTGGTGTGTGTGTGGTGTGTGTGTGTGTGTTTGTGTGTGTTGTGTGTGTTGTTTCAGGTGTGTGTGTGGGTGTGTGTGTGTCGTGTGTTTGTGTGTTGTGTGTGTTGTGTGTGTGTGGTGTGTGTGTGTGTGTGTGTGTGGGTGTGTGTGTGTGTGTGGTGTGTGTGTGTGTGTGTGTGTGTGTGTGGTGTGTGTGTGTGTGTGTGGGGTGTGTGTGTGTGTGTGTGTGTGTGTGTGTGTGTGTGTGTGTGTGTGTGTGTGTGTGGTGTGTGTGTGTGTTGTGGGTGTGTGTGTGTGTGTGTGTGTGTGTGTGTGTGTGTGTGTCAGTCAGTGTGTCGTCAGTGTGTGTCATTGTGTGTGTGTGTGTGTACAAACCTCTAGTTTAAAATACATTTATAAAGATTATCTCCAAATATACCTTTATAACATTATCAATCATTTGAGGAGCATACAATAATTCTTAGATTATAATTTTCTACTCCAAAATAGACAATTGCCAAAGGAAAGGGGATGTGGAAGGAGAGAGAGATAGGGGGAGAGAGAGGGGGATAGAGAAGGGGAAGAGAGGGGGAGAGAGGGGGAAGGAGGAAGATTAAAGAGTCTAGCATGACATGTATGGCTTGACTTCATATTGTTGAAAGAGTACAATACACAAATAAACAAACATGATATGGTGAACTGGGACAGTGCCTTAACATGGTGGTGCAGCCACCCAGCCAGCCCTAGGGGCACCAGAGGCTGGTACTTTTGACTATGTGACTACTGGGCATGATCTCTCTGACTGGTCATTCTAGGTCAACCTCATATTGGTATTCCAGGAGCATTGGCATCGAAACCCATGTGGACATACGCACAAGCTACATGGAACCTCTTGGGGCCACAATGTGCATGGCTTGGGTTGGGGTGGTACGGCTGCCCTATTAGAAGCAAAGATTTTCCAATAGCTAATGGGCCCCACAAAGAGAGAGAGAGAGAGAGAGAGAGAGAGAGAGAGAGAGAGAGAGAGAGAGAGAGAGAGAGAGAGAGAGAGAGAGAGAGAGAGAGAGAGAGAGAGAGTGGGAGGAAAGAAGAGAGAGGGTGGGGGGGAACAGAAAGAGAGAGGGTGGGGGGGAACAGAAAGAGAGAGAGGGGGGGACAGAAAGAGAGGGGGGGGCAGAAAGAGAGAGGGGGGGGACAGAAAGAGAGAGAGGGGGGGGAACAGAGAGAGAGAGAGGGGGGAGAACAGAGAGAGAGAGAGGGGGGAGAGGGGAGAGAGAGAGGGGGAGAGGGGAGAGAGAGAGAGAGGAGAGAGAGAGAGAGAGAGGGGAAGAGGGAGGGGGCTGAGGAGGGAGGCAGGGGAGGATGACTGTGGGAAGAAAGAAGGGAGGAAGAGAGAAGAGTGAGGTAGGAGTAGAAAGATGAGGAAGAGGAGGAGACAGAGAAGAGGAAATAGAAACAGGAGGAGAAGGAAAAGATGCAGGAAGAGGAGAATTAGGAGACTGAGAGAAGACAGTGAGAAAATATATATGCTGACTCAATGGTCAATGACTAGTGCCCTCTTTTTTATTTTTTTTTATATTGCACTTTCTCTAAACAGTTTCAGTTTTTCTGAAGACTTTCCAGTCTTTGGTTTACTCTCACTGCTTATATACAAAAAATGAGAGAATAAAAACAAACAAAAAATATAAGAAAATGTGGCGTGGGGAACATTAAGAAAAGGCAGCAGAATAAGAGGTCACTGACTTTCCCTCCAATATATGTATGCAAAATTCCCTTTACTCAACAGGATTTCTTAAACATATGCAGTAACTCTATGCATTTCTCCTTACAAAATATCCTGGCAGAGATTATACACTTTTACTTCCATATTCAACACTGGGAAATAATCAATAATAAACACTGGAGAGTATCTGTAATATACAGCACAGTTCACTATTTCTCCCAACACATGGAAAGATATGGCAAAAAGTCCATATAGAAATAACATAAACCACACAAGTCTTCACCAGCAGTCTCTGAGGTCTATTCAATGACATCATCACGACAATACTGACTGCTGAGGAAAACTCAAGCTACACAGAGGCACACAAGCCACTTTTTAGGAAGGCACTGACATAAAAAGTGGTGCAGCAACTTTTTTGCACCTTATTTCTTTTCGCTAAAGTTCTGGAATTAAAAATCAACCACCAAGGAAAACATCTTCTGCCCAGCAGGAAGTCGTTCAGTGTTTCTTTTACGTCATCAGGAAGATGGAAACTTTACAAACGTTACATATCTATCTATATTTAAAGACAAAAGAGAGAGGGAGAAACAATAAGAGGAGCAGAAAGGGAGGGGGTGAGAAAGAAGAGACACAGAAAGGGGGGGGAGAAAGAAAAAAGAACACAAAGAAAGGAGTCAAGAAAGAGAAAGCAAAAGAATGAAAGAAAGAAGCAGAGAGAGAGGGGGGAGAATATATATAGAGATATGGAAATAGAGAGAGAGAGAGGGGCAGAGAGAGGAGAGAGGAGAGAGAGAGAGAGAGAGAGAGAGAGAGAGAGAGAGAGAGATCAAGTGAAAGACAGAGAGAGAGATCAAGTGAGAGAGAGAGAGAGAGAGGAAGAGAGGAAGGAGAGAGAGAGAGAGAGAGAGAGAGAGGAGAGAGAGAGAAGAGAGAGAAGAGAGAGAGAGAGAGAAGAGAGAGAGGAGAGAAAGAAGAGAGAGAGACAGAGGAAAGAGAGAGAGAGACAAGGAGAGGAGAGAGAGAGAGAGAGGAGAGGAGGAGGAGATAGTGAGAGAGAGAGAGAGAGATCAAGTGAGAGAGTAGAGAGAGATCAAGGGAGAGACAAGAGACAAACAGAAACAGTCCTCCTCATGACTGCACAAGACTAAAACCACATACTTAAACACTCACCACAACACGCCGGATGCTGCGTCTCCATGAACGCACACCTGAGTGCCAGATGACGTGTAGCACTTCCCGATCATAGTTGACGTGAACACCCTCGTGAGTGATGGCAAACGAGAATGCCACAGCAGAGTGTGCCTCCGCCATCCCTGCTGCTGAACTCCGAGCCCGGTGTTAACTGTTGAGAGGTTTTTATTTTAACTTCAGTATCCCAAATGTAAAAGCTACATTTAAGAACACAAGATAAATTTTATTTTTTTTTTCTTAAATATCCTTAAACATCAACCCACTGGAACCAAGTGCCTTGCTCTCTGCACATGGCCCAAAATCTAACACTCACAGCTGTGTGCTTGTAGGCCCAGCCCAAATGAAAACTCGTGTGCAGTGTCAAGAATCCATGCCTCCACTTTGCAATGTTATCTCTTTCAGGATAAGAATTTTCTTGCTTATTGTCATTTCCCAAGGTCCATATTTGTCATTTGCTAGAAATATACGGTTTTCCTTGCACTGACTCCATATCTCTTGATAAGACTGTGCAGTAACAATAAATAATATTTTGTTACTTGTGTCTTTTTTTTTTTAGATTATTTAATTTTCTGTAATAGACTTTCCACCATCAGTCATGGCATGCAGGAAAAGGATCCTGAGCATCAAAACAAAGGCCACCCTCGACACGGTGCTCTTCCAGCCATGGCCCACAGGATGGTATATTCCACTTTCTTATACTGAGGGAAATAGTGCAAGAGCCCATTACTAATGCCAACTGAGTCTAATCTTCCTCCAGAAACTTTATGCACTTGTGGCAAGTAATTTCCTTCATCCTTCATTCATTCAGATGAATTATTCACAATGGTACATTGCCCGTCACCCAGCCCTCGGCCAATGCTTCCATGATGTGGTGGTCATATCACCCAGATCTAATGGGTAAATAAGTTGAGAATACAGAATATTAATATTTTCTGTGAATGTACAAACAAGAACACCATCAGAAACAATACTAGTACTACATTAATATAATACAGTCATAGTTCATCGTAATTTCAAAGCAGGTTATAGGCCTATAATCCTGCTTGTCAATTCAGCCCCTAAACTTTTGCAATTGTTCTTAAATTAGACAATATACCTAACTAAGTAACACCTCTAGCATGAAATACTAATGTATCAAATGTATAATATCAATATAAACCATCTTTGGAAAGCAACACTGGTTCCATAAGGGACAAACAGTAAATCAACTAACATCACTTAAACATAATAACCAAATAACCATACTGATATCTTATGATCAGTTATTATTGACAAATGATTGTAAGATATCAAATTCACTTTATCTTTCAAAGACATCATACTCAGATGTTTGTGAACTGCATCCCTTTTCGAAGCTGAATGCTACAACTGTGTTGCGCTTCACAAGTGTCAGTAAATAAGTGAAAACACATATTAATATTGTCATTTCAATTTTTTTCATAAATATTATCAATAACATTATCACATATCAAAGTAATAAAGATTAAAATTATTACTACAACAACTTACAAGAATATGATGATGAAATAATAATGTCGATAACTACTACGATGATGACAATGCTGATAGCAATAATAAAGACAGCAAAAACAAGAAGAACTAACAACAACAACTAGAATAATAATAAACTAGAAGTAATAGAAACAACAATACTGATGTTAAAATATGGAAATATTACTCTCAGTGAATGATAAAGAAAGAACAGCTGCAACAACAGTGATAGTATTACCAATTATGATTTTTTACCTTCCAGACTATTTGCTAAAAGTAGTAATAAAAATCAGTAGGAGTTAGAGTGAAGTAGTAGTAACAGAAATAACAATGACAATAATAATAATAACAACAACGGCCTAGTGAAACAAAACAACAATAACAACAACAATGATGACAATAATAATAATAATAATAATAATAATAATAATAATAATAACAACATCAATAACAATACAATAATAATAACGATATAACAGAAATAAGCAGATAACAAAATAACAGAAACAAGATAACATAAAAAAAAAAAAAAATTAATACCAATGAAGTTAATGGCAATTACAATACCTATACCTATACCAATAATAATAATAATAATAATAATAATAATAATAATAATAATAATAATAATGATAATAACAATAACAATAACAATAACGATAATAACAATAACAACAACAACAGAAATAAGATAAATTCACAATAAAATTGATATCAATAATGTTAATGGCAATTACAGCAATAAAAACAATAACAACAACAACTCACAATAATAATAACAAAACTGTAATAACAAAGTTGATGGTACCAATATTACTTGTTACTTTTTTATATAGACAAAACAAAAACAAACAGCTGGTCTTCAATTATCTCCAATCAGTCAAGTGCTTTTTTTATAATCAATCATCTTTATCTTAAGTTGTAAAGGTTTAAAACACACTTGGCTTGAACACTGCAGTCATTCACACAAGTAAAAAAAAAAAAAAAGCAAGCAAGCAAGCATAGGCCATTTCACAGTGAACTCTATGACTTCATTCTGCCGTGTATATATATAATCATACATATTTACAGACAGACCCAAGACAAAAATGGAAGAATGAGTAAAAAATAACCACACAAGCACAAACATATCCTGCCCTTCCCTCCCTACTCCAGGCTGAAGCAACCCAAGCTGCCATATAATAATATTCAGTAGGCAGTAATCAGGCTTCAACAAGGAGCAATATGTACAGGGAAGAGGAGGAGGAGAAAAAGGTGAAACCTGAATAACCCACACTTAACCCAAATCTGACAGGCATGGCATGTACGTACATGCCATGCCCAATGTGAGTTTGATTTATTAATTGTTTTTACACATAGATGGCTACACTTGCACTTGGTCACCAATGAGCAAATTACCTGTTTACCCCTTTCCTTGATTTTTGAAAATATTTCACATTATGTTATATTGGTGTTACTAATGTCTATAACATTATAGTAAATACAAGTAACACCATCAATATTCACAGCATTAGTAAAAAAAAAAAAAAAAGTTTTTTCCAGCCAATCCAAGGAATGGTGAAATCTGGTAAGGTCACAAGGTTTACTAATTGACTCCTTTGTGGCCAAGCACTAGCAGAGCTATCTATGTGCAGATATATTTCTCACACACACACACACACACACACACACACACACACACACACACACACACACACACACACACACACACACACACACACACACACACACACACACACACATTAAAAAAAAATAAATAAAAAACAGCTTTTTCATGGCAGCAATGAGTTAAAAGGGCATTTCCCAAAGACTCCCACAACAGCTCTAATCAGCTTCCAGTATAATCTTATCATTCAATATATTCACCTCAGAACAGGACCCAATTGGAATGAGTCCACAGTCTTATCAGTTAAATGGATGCTCCTGAATGTCTCACACACACAAACACACACTTTCTCTCTCTTTTTCTCTTTCTCTCTAGGCAATAGAGTTTTGATGAAATTGGCAACTCTAACCCACCCCAAGGTCTCCAATCACATGCTTGGCAAGCCTCCAAAACCCAGAGCCCTGTGCCAGGTACTCTCATATGGAGCTGGCATTGGCATCAAGATCTCAGTGCCAACCTGTAGCTCACTGAGGACTGCTGGTTTTCATACCTCCCCTTTTGCTCATAGAAAAAAATAAAAGAAAAATAGCAGAGACTTGCATTATTGGCAAACATCATTAATGGAAAAAAGAGAGAACTCAAAAAGAGTAACAAAAATGTAATCTGTACCTTACAAAGTGAGTTGCATACTCCCCCATCCCTGCAGTGAAAGAAGCCCTGCAACAAATACAGAGATCCTTCCCCTCTAATGAAACTTAATATCCCAACCTCCTGAATGCCATTATTAACTTAAGTAACACCAACTTTCTCAAACATGCAGTTCCATACCAAGTCAGCAGTTTAGAGGTGGCCAAAGGAGGGAGGAGGGTTGGAGATGGGGAAGTAAGAAGGGGGCAAGGGGGAGGGGGATTAAGAAGAAAGGGGGTTGGGCAGTAAGGGGGAAAAAGGTGGGGGAGTAGGGGGAAGGAGGAGGTGGGGGAGTAAGGGGAAGGGGAAAGAAGGAGGTGGGGGATTAAGGGGAAGGGGAAAGGAGGTGGGGAGCAGGAGAGAGGGAGACATGTACGAATGGGAGGAAAAGATAGGTGGGAACAGCAAGGACAGAAGGGGGAGGGGGGACAAGTGGAAGAGGTTGGGAATAGGGAAGGGTTGGTAAATGGAGGAGAGGCAGTAGGGAAAAAAAAGAAAAAGAGGAGGGGGAGAGAAAGATGGAGACAGGAGGACAAAGAAGGAGGAGGAGGATGAGAGGAATTATATAGTTGACAGATATTACAAAGCAAGAAAGAATAAAAAAAACTTTACACATGTGCTAAATCATGCCAGCCATCATCACTCTCAAGCCAGTTACAATGGTTGTTTATGCTTGATTAATCTAAAATGATTGGATGATAAGGAATAAACTGAACAGAAGCATAACATTCACAGCTTAGCTGACAAAGCATGATTCAGCAATTTTAAAACAGAATTACCATGTCACCTGCAAGGAGTGAGAGGTACTGCCAAACAAAATACCTAGGCATGATATAATAAAGGTAGTAATAATAGTAGCAGTGATGGTGGTGATGATAATAATGATGATAAATAATAATGATGATAGTAGTACTGATACTAAAACTACTACTACAACTAATAATAATTATGACATCAACAACAACAACAACAAAATAATAATAATAATAGGAATACCATTATCATTATTAGTGGTGGCAGTAGCAGTAGGCTGATGATTGATGATTATTGATGATGATGATGATGATGATAAAAATGATGAAAAAAATAAAATAATAATAATAATAAAATAAATAAATAAATAAAAGTAGCTAATAATAAAAACAAAAATGAGAACATCAACATTAACAACAGGCATAATAAAAATAATAATAATTATTATAGAAGTAAATAAAACAACAACAAAGAGCAGAAAGATAATAACTACAGCAACAATAACAGCAACAATAATAAATAATAACAATAACAAAAGTAATAATAATATCAATAAAAATAATTAAATAAAAAATAACTAACAGTTATAATAAAAAAGAAAGATGAATAAAGAGAGAAAAAACATACCAGAACAAAAGAAAAGGGAAAATATCAACAATAACAGAGAGAGAGAGAGAGGAAGAGAGAGAAAGAGGAGAGAGAGAGAGAGAGAGAGAGAGAGAGAGAGAGAGAGAGAGAGAGAGGAGAGAGAGAGAGATGAGAGGGGGAGGGGAGAGAGGGGGAAGGGGGAGAGAGGGAGGGGGGAAGGGGGGGGGAGGGGAGGGGGAGAGGGAAAGGGAGGGGGAAAAGGGGGGGGAGGGGGGAGGGGAGAGGGAGGGAAAAGGGAGAAAAAGGGAAAAGGGAGAGGGGGGGAGGGGGGGGAAAAAAGGAGAGGGGAGGAGAGGGGAGATAAGGGGGAAGGGGAGAGAAAGAAGAAAAGAAAAAAGGGAAGAAAAAGGGGGAAAAAAAAAGGAGAGGAGAAAGAGAGGGGAGAAAGGAGAGAGAGAGGGGGGGGAGAGGGGAGAGGGGGGGGAAGGGAAAGGGAAGAGGGGGGAAAGAGAAAAAGAGAAAGGGGGGAAGAAGGAGAGGGGAAGGGGAAAAAAGGGAAGGGGGGAGAAGAGAGAGAGGAAGAGAGAAGAAGAAAGAGAGATAGAGAAAAAAGGAAGAAAAGAAAGGGAGGGGAGGAAAAAAAAGGGGGAGAGAAAAAGAAGAGGGGAGAGAAAAAGAAGGGAGAGGGGGGGGGGAAAAAGGGGGAGGAGGGAGAGGGAGAGAAAAAGGAAGAGGAGAGGAGAGAGGGAGAAGGAAAAAGGGAGGGGGGGGAAGAGAGAGGGAAAGAGAGAGGAGGAAAGAAAAAAGGGGGGAAAAGAGAGAAAAAGAGAGAGGAAGAAAAGGAGAGAGAAAAAGGGGAAAGGAAAAAGGAAGGGGAAAAAGGAGAAAAAGGAGAAAAGAGAGAGGGGAGAGAGAAACAGAAAAAGGGGGGAGAGGGGGAAGAGGGGGAAAAGAGGAAAAAGAAAAAAAAGAAAAGAGAGAAAAAGAAAAAAGAGGAAAAAACGGGGAGAAAGAAGAGAGAGAAAAAAAAAAAAAAAAAAAAAAAAAAAAAAAAAAGGGGGGGGGGGGGGGGGGGGGGGGGGGGGGAAAAAGAAGAGAGAGAGAGAGGGGGGGGGGGGTTTTTTTTTTTTTTTTTTTTTTTGGGGGGGGGGGGGGGGGGGGGGGGGGGGGGGGGGGGGGGGGGGGGGGGGGGGGGGGGGGGGGGGGGGGGGGGGGGGGGGGGGGGGGGGGAGAGGAGAGAGGGGGAAAAGGAGGGGGGGGGGGGGGGGAGAGAGAAAAAGGGGAGAGAGAGAGGGGAAGAGGGAGGAGGAGAGAGAAGAGAGAGAAGAAAGAGAGAGAGTAAAAAAGAGAGAAGGAAAGAGGGGAAAGGGGAAAAAAAGAGAGGAGAGAAAAAAAGAGAGAGAGAGAAAAAGAGAGAGAAGAAAGAGAAAAAAAAAAAAAAAAAAAAAAGAGAGAAAAAAAGAGAGAGGAGAGAGAGAGAGAGAAAAAACCCGGAGAGATAGAGAGAGATTGAGAGAGAGGGAGAGAAGAGAGGGGGAGAGAAGAGGGGGGAAAGGGAGAGAGGGAGAGGGAGAGAGGGGAGAGAGAGGAGAGAGGGGGGAGAGGGAGAGGGAAAAGGGGAGAGAGGAAAAGGGAGAGAGAAGAAAAGAGGAGAAAGGGAGAGAGAAAAAAAGAGAGAGAAGAGAGAAAAAGGGGGGAAAAAGAGAGAGAGAAAAAGAAAAAGGGAGAGAGAGAGGAGGGAAGAGAGGGGAGAGAGAGAGAGGGGGAGGGGGAGGGGGAGAGGGGGGGAAGAGGAGAGGAGAGGGAGAGGAGAGGGGAGAGAGAAAAAGAGAGAGAGGAAAAGAGAGAAAGAGAAAGAGGAAAAAGGGGGAAAAAAAAGAGGAGGAAAGAGGAAGAGAGAAAAAAAGAGAGGGGAAAAAAGAGAGAGAGAAAAAGAGAGAGAGAGGGGAGACAAAAGAGAGAAGAAGAGAGAGAGACAAAAGGGGGAAGAGAGGGAGGAGAAAAAGAAAAAAGGAGAGAGAAAAAGGGGGAGGAAAAAGGGGAGAGAGAAAAAGGGAGAGAGGAGGGGGAGAGAGAGGGGGAGAGGGGGGGGGAGGGGGAGAGGGGGGGAAAGGGGGAAGGGAGAGAGGAGGAGAAAGAGGGGAAGGGAGAGAGAGAAAAGGGGAAAGAGAAGGAGAGAGAGAAAAGAGAGAGAGAGAGGAGAGAGAAAGAAAAGAGAAAAGAGGAGAGGAGAAAAAGGAGGAGGAGAGAGAGAGAGGAAAGAGAAGAGGAAAGGAGAAGAAAAAGAGAGGAGAGAAAGAAAAAGAAGGAAGAGAGAAAGAGGAAGAAAAGGGAAAAAGGAGAGAGAGAGAAAAGAGGGAAAAAGAAAAAGGAAGAGAAAGGGGGAGTGAGAAGAGAAGAAAGAGAGAGAGAGAAGAGAAAGAGAGAGAGGAGAGAGGAAAAGGGGAGGAGAGAGAAAGGAGAGAGAGAAAAAGACGAGGAGAGAGGAAAAAAAGAGAAAGAAAGGGCCGGGGGGAAGAAGAGAAGAGAGAAAAAGAGAAAAAGGGGGAAAGAAGAGAAAGGGGGAGAGAGAGAGAAAGAGGAAAGAGAGGAGAGAGGAGGGAGGGAAAGAGAAAAGAGGAAAGACGAAAAGAGAGGGAGAGAGAGAAAAGAAAGGAGAGAGGGGAAAAAGAAAAAAAGAAGGGGAAAAAAAAAAAAAAAGAAAAAAGAAGAGAGAGAGAGGAGAAAAAGAGAAAGAAAAAGAGGGGAGGAGAGAGAGAGAGAAAGAGAAGAGAGGGAAAGAGGGAGGGGGGGGGGAAAAAAGGGAAGAGAGGGGGAGAGAAGAGAGAAGAGAGAGAAAAAATTAAAAAAAAAAAATATAATTAAAAAAAAAGAAGAGAAAAGGGGGAGAGAAGAGAGGAGAAAGAGGGAGAGAGAGAGAGAGAGAGGGGGGAGGGGGGGGGAGAGGGAGAGGAGAGGGCGAGGGAGAGGGAGAGGGAG